>NC_139219.1:321777767-321780267 GCF_055691185.1 Crinia signifera | reverse complement strand
ATATAAGATAGGAGATTCTGATACTAAACCAGCCTCGTGTTAAGACTTACAGCAATCTAAAGTGTGGAATGGGCATTAACTTGCATCCTTATCAAATGTGGACACTCTGGTGTCTTTGAACCTCTAGCAAGTTATAATGATTATCATTGCTCCATACTCTAAGAGACACCATTAGAACCCTGGAAAGCCGCAGATCCTGAGTACACTGAAAATCTACAGTTGCTCATGAAACATTTTCAACGCAGGGGATGTAGCTCAGTGGTAGAGCGCATGCTTCGCATGTATGAGGCCCCGGGTTCAATCCCCGGCATCTCCAACTTTTGCAAAATCAAGATTCTTGCTTAACTGTATGCATCCTCTCCAAAAGAGACGCCTTGAAAAGCCTTATTCTGCAATGCTCAGTAGGCAGTCATAGCATACATCCTGTGCGTCTTTCTACCAAGGTATGATACTGCTGATCAAACTAAATATAAAAATCCTTATCAGATGTGGACACTCTGGTGTCTTTGAACCTCTAGCAAGTTATAATGATTATCATTGCTCCATACTCTAAGAGACACCATTAGAACCCTGGAAAGTTGCAGATCCTGAGTACACTGAAAATCTACAGTTGCTCACGAAACGTTTTCGACTCAGGGGATGTAGCTCAGTGGTAGAGCGCATGCTTTGCATGTATGAGGCCCCGGGTTCAATCCCCGGCATCTCCATCTTTTGCAAAATCAAGATTCTTGCTTAACTGTATGCATCCTCTCCATAAGAGACGCCTTGAAAATCCTTACTCTGCAATGCTCAGTAGGCAGTCATAGCATACATCCTGTGCGTCTTTCTACCAAGGTATGATACTGCTGATCAAACTAAATATAAAAATGTCCTCTACTTTGAACACTTGATCAATATCAATGCCATTCATTATATAAGATAGGAGATTCTCATACTAAACCAGCCTCGTGTTAAGACTTACAGCAATCTAAAGTGTGGAATGGGCATTAACTTGCATCCTTATCAGATGTGGACACTCTGATGTCTTTGAACCTCTAGCAAGTTATAATGATTATCATTGCTCCATACTCTAAGAGACACCATTAGAACCCTGGAAAGTCGCAGATTCTGAGTACACTGAAAATCTACAGTTGCTCACGAAATATCTTCCACGCAGGGGATGTAGCTCAGTGGTAGAGCGCATGCTTTGCATGTATGAGGCCCCGGGTTCAATCCCCGGCATCTCCATCTTTTGCAAAATCAAGATTCTTGCTTAACTGTATGCATCCTCTCCAAAAGAGATGCCTTGAAAAGCCTTATTCTGCAATGCTCAGTAGGCAGTCATAGCATACATCCTGTGCGTCTTTCTACCAAGGTATGAAACTGCTGATCAAACTAAATATAAAAATGGGTACTTATGTAGTATCTGGGCTGCCGATTTTTTGATTGTATGCCTTAAGTTAAGGCATACAATCAGATGCGATGCGATACGATATCGCATCGCATCGCATACGATGCGATGCGATGCGATGCGATGCGATGACCCGATTTTTCCATAGGATTCAATGTTAAAATGGACTGAGTCCATTTTAACATGGAATTCAATGGGAAAAAGGGGTCCTTTTCATACCCCTACTATCCAAGTGGGCATGGAGTTGGATATAAACCTGTGGCGAGCGTAGCGAGCCACCGAGCCCGAAGCGTGGCGAGCGAAGCGAGCCCCGCGAGGGGACGGTATTCTGTGTCCCCTCGCGGGGCTCGCTACGCTCGCCACGCTTCGGGCTCGGTGGCTCGCTACGCTCGCCACAGATTTATATCCAACTCCATGCCCACTTGGATAGTAGGGGTATGAAAAGGACCCCTTTTCCCATTGAATTCCATGTTAAAATGGACTCAGTCCATTTTAACATTGAATCCTATGGAAAAATCGGGTCCATCGCATCGCATCGCATCGCATGCGATATGGTCGGGTGCGATGCGATGCGATGGACCCGATTTCAAAATCGGCAGCCCAGTTACTACATAAGTACCTAAAAATGTCCTTTACTTTGAACACTTGATCAATATCAATGCCATTCATTATATAAGATAGGAGATTCTGATACTAAACCAGCCTCGTGTTAAGACTTACAGCAATCTAAAGTGTGGAATGGGCATTAACTTGCATCCTTATCAGATGTGGACACTCTGGTGTCTTTGAACCTCTAGCAAGTTATAATGATTATCATTGCTCCATACTCTAAGAGACACCATTAGAACCCTGGAAAGCCGCAGATCCTTAGTACACTGAAAATCTACAGTTGCTCACGAAACGTTTTCAACGCAGGGGATGTAGCTCAGTGGTAGAGCGCATGCTTTGCATGTATGAGGCCCCGGGTTCAATCCCCGGCATCTCCATCTTTTGCAAAATCAAGATTCTTGCTTAACTGTATGCATCCTTTACAAAAGAGACGCCTTGAAAAGCCTTATTCTGCAATGCTCAGTAGGCAGTCATAGCATACATCCTGTGCGTCTTTCTACC
>NC_139219.1:321767767-321770267 GCF_055691185.1 Crinia signifera | reverse complement strand
TAGGAGATTCTGATACTAAACCAGCCTCGTGTTAAGACTTACAGCAATCTAAAGTGTGGAATGGGCATTAACTTGCATCCTTATCAGATGTGGACACTCTGGTGTCTTTGAACCTCTAGCAAGTTATAATGATTATCATTGCTCCATACTCTAAGAGACACCATTAGAACCCTGGAAAGCCGCAGATCCTTAGTACACTGAAAATCTACAGTTGCTCACGAAACGTTTTCAACGCAGGGGATGTAGCTCAGTGGTAGAGCGCATGCTTTGCATGTATGAGGCCCCGGGTTCAATCCCCGGCATCTCCATCTTTTGCAAAATCAAGATTCTTGCTTAACTGTATGCATCCTTTACAAAAGAGACGCCTTGAAAAGCCTTATTCTGCAATGCTCAGTAGGCAGTCATAGCATACATCCTGTGCGTCTTTCTACCAAGGTATGATACTGCTGATCAAACTAAATATAAAAATGTCCTCTACTTTGAACACTTGATCAATATCAATGCCATTCATTATATAAAATAGGAGATTCTGATACTAAACCAGCCTCGTGTTAAGACTTACAGCAATCTAAAGTGTGGAATGGGCATTAACTTGCATCCTTATCAGATGTGGACACTCTGGTGTCTTTGAACCTCTAGCAAGTTATAATGATTATCATTGCTCCATACTCTAAGACAGTGGTTCCCAAACTGTGCGCCGCGGCTCCCTGGGGTGCCGCGGCGCTGTCACTGGGGTGCCGCGGCCGCTGGCTCTAACATGGAGCCTGACCTCCACATGTCTTTTTTCCCCCCTGCGATACGAGCGGGCCGGCCAGTAAGCGGAGACGGTCAGGGCCGCCCCGATCTGCGGCACTGTCACTGTCATACAGTACTCTGCTGTCGGCGCTTGTCCTGTCCTGTACTGCGCTGCCGGGACCCTCAGACAGCACAGAGCATTACTGGTAGTGGGGCAAGTCCGTCACCAGTACTAACCAATTGGTGCAGCGGGAGGTGGAATCCCTGATGCTGCACTCAGCTGTCCTGTCTGTTCGGCGGCAGTGTCCTCCAGTTCCTGGCTCCTGTCAGTGCACAAGTCTACTGACAGGCTGTGCGATTCTGTGCTGGCAGTGCCCGCAGCAAAGTAAGGGCCTTAATATGGCTTACTGTACCTTCTTAAAATTGAGTGTACTTTCTTAAAACAATGCTGTGTGATACTGTGTCATATATATATATATATATATATATATATATATATATATATATATACATATATATACACACACACACACATATATATATATATATATATATATATATACATATACACACACACATATACATATATATATATACACATATATACATATATATATATATACATATATATATATATATATACACATATATACATACACATATATACATAATGTCCACTGTTTCCCAAGGAACAAACAGAGAGGCACTCCATAGGTATAATATCATTAATTTAATATGGTTAAAGGTGATACATTAAGGCAGCCAAAGTTATAGGTGTAGTATAGGTGACACATACCTGCACAGACACCTTTCTTTTCAGCTAGCCATCATCATGAGGAAATGGCCACCCTGGCCATGAAACGTTGATAACTTTGGCTTCCGTAATGTATCACCTTTAACCATGTTAACTTAATGATATTATACCTGTGGAGTGCTGCTCTGTTTGTTCCTTGGGGAACTGTGGACTGTATCAATATTGTGAAGGCACCCCAGAAGCTGACCAATTTGTCCAGAGTGCCAAGCTTGCCTACTGTGTGTATAAATAGATAGATAGAGATGGGTGGGACCGGCACGCCACTTTGTGGTCAAATCATGCTGCGGTGCCCTCCAAGACTCTAGCAAGTCAATGTACATCCGTGGGTGGGCGGCACTCAAACAGACTGTTTATCATGCAGTAAAAAAAATAAAGGCTTTTTTACTGCATGATAAACAGTCTTTTTGAGTGCCGCCCACCCACGGATATATATATATATATATATATATATACATGTGTATATGTCTACGTGTGTGTGTATATGTGTATATTTGTATATAGAGTAACTCATGTGTCAACACATATAGGACAGCACACTTTTTTTATATATGCAGATTTAATGAAAAAGAAATCGGCAATACATAGCATGACAGCTGACCCATATAGGTTTCAAAACGAACATGGGGAATAATTTAGTCACCCATCTTTATAAGGCTTCCAGGGAATATGTCACAGTCGACGATACCGTTTCGGTGGGCTTTCCACCTTCCTCATGGAGTGCAGTGTTTAGAGTGGCAGTTGGTGTAACCTCCCAACCATTCTTTTTGCAAACAAGTTATCTTATAATAAGTATTTTTTTCCTGATCTAAATACTAATCTTATTATTTTGACACAACTACACTTCTAAAACGACAGTTTGGTAATTATTTTGGCTTAAGGGTGCCTTGAAAAAATCTTGGAGACCCAAAGGGTGCCTTGAGCTGAAAAAGTTTGGGAACCACTGCTCTAAGA
>NC_139219.1:319499182-319576682 GCF_055691185.1 Crinia signifera | reverse complement strand
ATTGTTTTAAAGTGCTTCCGTAGTCCCTGGTATAATATGCTCTTATTATTAGTGTTAATAAGATACACCAGCGATGCTGGTATATCAACATTATTCTCATATTCCATTATACCTGTCCTATTAACTTATTAGTTACCAGGGCTAATGTAAAACATTTGTTTTAGGCATTTAGGCATCTATGTTTTACCCCTTTGTTCTCCAGTGACCCAATAGGCTGAGCTATAACTCAGTGAAGGAAGTGGCATATTAATTTGTCCCAACAATTTGGCAAAGACTATTAGATTTACTTTGTGACTGTTCGTATGTGACATCAATATTGAGTTTGATCTCCTAACTCTTTATTATCCCAATGATCTTTCAGTTGAGGTTTGTAAAGATGAATATTTGTAGTGTTGGGGACATAATAAAGCTCAGTGTGCAGGAAGTAAAAGTGGCCAGCATAAGAGGGTCTAGGTAGAATATTTGCATTTGAATAGACGAATAGAACCCCCCCCCCCCCCCCAACACCCAACCCCCCTATCAATTCTAGTTAATGGTGGGCAGAATCCTACCCTGCAGATCCTACACTCTCCTTCCCATCACAACCAATAATCTTTACCCTGCCTGCTTCTTGTGTATCGATGCCTTCTTCAGCCCGGGGGCATATACTTTGATATGCTAATATTTCGGAGTAGCAAACTCTGCAGAGATCATATTAATGTTGTTCATACAGAGTAGAGCCCCTTTGCCTCAGTTGAATATTCAGATATCTGGTTTCAAAAAGAAATTACTGAAGAAACCAGGCTGCTATTTACAGGAGCCGTCAAATCTGTTCTTTTTATTTTATTTTTTAATCATTAAAAAAAAATCTACTTTTTTTAAGCTCTTTTTTATTTATTTATTTTACTTTTTGAACCGATGCTCATCTTAAAAAAAAAAAAACACAACCAACGTGTTTTTTTTTTTTTTAAGAATTGTTTGATTAAATAAAAAAATAAAAAAGTTTAAACGTAAGATGCATCGTTATATATAACGAAGAGGTGATGGGAGGGGGGGGGGGGGGGGATTTTTGGATACAATTGTAAAAAAGAATTAAAAGACAACAAATCTGGTGATACTTTGACCTGTTGCAGTCTGATGAAATCTGCATTGGCGGACTCCAAAAAAAAAAAACATAATAAAAAAAAAGGATTTCGTGTTCCTCTTTGTGATCATGTAGTCTGGACGCCCCAGGCACATTTCAGAAAGCTTAAATACTACTATCGCCTCTAGGCCATGAAGAGAGGACAAGACTACCGGCATAGAGATTTCATTTCTTCCTCGTTTGCCCTTGGCAACATAAAATACAAACTACTTTGAATCAAAAACATTTTTGGGGAATTAATATGATCTGAACTCTTTTTTTTTTTTTCGTTTTAAAAGATCTTGAGATTGTCAAATCGCTTAGAGGTGACTGAGGTGCCAATGGCTAAGCGTTTACTCCTGGATGGAGGCGTCACATCTCATTTGATTAAAACCCTCTTCTTGCAGGCCGGCATCAGCAGAAAAGTGTCTGCCACTCAGCAGCAGAGGCTGTGAGCTCCGACTAGAGCTTGTCAGCCTGGGCAGTGGATGGGTGGTGGTGCTTCAGAAAACGTGGATGAGCTCTGTGTGCGCAATGATGGTGCGCCTTCATGACGCATGGTCCAACAGCGGTTCCATGCGCATATGCAATCCATATATTTGTTTCTGTGTGTGTGCAAGAATCAGTGTTGGGTAGGAATATGGGTTGGGATGGAGGAAAACATTTCTTAGCAGACTTCATGGATTTATTATACAGTGGATATAAGTTGCTTACAAATCCATGGATGCTGTACACACTCCTATGTACTAAATTACAACGTCTAGCATTGAGTAGGGATCAGCCAATAACCTTTCATTTCGGCACTTGGCATTTGCATCATGGTGTTATCTACCTTTATTACTGTACATTTCATTTGCAGAAGCTTAGAAAGAGAATCTGCTCGTATGAACGTACAGTAGTTCCAGATGGCTGACTTCAGTGCAATCTGTGCTGCATTGGGCTACAGCATGTCACAGTATATAATAGTTTAGATTGCAAATGTTTGGAATGTTCTAGGTCAGGGACTCCCAAACTCGGTCCTCAGGACCCAACACAGTTCACGTTTTCCAGGTCCCCCGGCAGGTGCACAGGTGCACTCATTACTCACTGACACATTTTAAAAGATCCACAGGTGGAGCTAAGTATTAAACTTATGATTTTGTGAGGAGACCTGCAAAACGTGCACTGTATGGGGTCCTGAGGACCGAGTTTGAGAACCTATGTAATTACAATTTATATGCAGTTATACGGTTAATTGCAGAATTGTCTCTGCCTAGTGAATATAGTGCATATGTATGGGTGCGCGGTTGGCAAGGCTAGTGTGGGTTAATGTGCACTCTCTCTACCCTAGTCAGCAGGGTCACCGAGAGATATGCCGGGCCCGGGTAAAATTTAGGGGATGTGGCCTAATTGCGGGAGGTGTGGCTGCTGCTGTCCAGGAGGGAGGGGGAATGGGTGGGGTTGGACCAGGGCCCCCCGCCGGGCACCTCCAGCAAGCCTGGGCCTGGGTAATTAGTACCATCCCCCCCACCCCCTCTCTGTGGCCCTGCCACTAAGTTCTCTGTATTATACACATAGTCAGTGCTCTGCATTACACACATCCCAGCCAGTACTCTGTATTACACACATCCCAGCCAGTACTCTGTATTATACACATCCCAGTCAGTGCTCTGTATTATACACATCCCAGTCAATGCTCTGTATTATACACATCCCAGTCAGTACTCTGTATTATACACATCCCAGTCAGTGCTCTGTATTACACACATCCCAGCCAGTACTCTGCATTATACACATTCCAGCCAGTACTCTGTATTATACACATCCCAGTCAATGCTCTGTATTATACACATCCCAGCCAGTACTCTGTATTATACACATCCCAGCCAGTACTCTGTATTATACACATCCCAGTCAATGCTCTGTATTATACACATCCCAGTCAGTGCTCTGTATTATACACATCCCAGTCAATGCTCTGTATTATACACATCCCAGTCAGTGCTCTGTATTACACACATCCCAGCCAGTGCTCTGTATTACACACATCCCAGTCAGTACTCTGTATAACACACATCCTAGTCAGTACTCTGTATTATACACATCCCAGCCAGTACTCTGTATTATACACATCCCAGTCAGTACTCTGTATTATACACATCCCAGCCAGTACTCTGTATAACACACATCCCAGCCAGTACTCTGCATTATACACATTCCAGCCAGTGCTCTGTATTATACACATCCCAGTCAGTACTCTGTATAACACACATCCCAGCCAGTACTCTGTATTATACACATCCCAGCCAGTACTCTGTATAACACACATCCCAGCCAGTACTCTGCATTATACACATTCGAGCCAGTGCTCTGTATTATACACATCCCAGTCAGTACTCTGTATAACACACATCCCAGCCAGTACTCTGTATTATACACATCCCAGTCAGTACTCTGTATTATACACATCCCAGTCAGTGCTCTGTATTATACACATCCCAGTCAGTACTCTGTATAACACACATCCCAGTCAGTACTCTGTATTACACACATCCCAGCCAGTACTCTGTATTATACACATCCCAGTCAATGCTCTGTATTATACACATCCCAGTCAGTGCTCTGTATTATACACATCCCAGTCAATGCTTTGTATTATACACATCCCAGTCAGTGCTCTGTATTACACACATCCCAGTCAGTGCTCTGTATTACACACATCCCAGTCAGTACTCTGTATTACACACATCCCAGTCAGTACTCTGTATTATACACATCCCAGCCAGTACTCTGTATTACACACATCCCAGCCAGTGCTCTGTATTACACACATCCCAGCCAGTACTCTGTATTATACACATCCCAGCCAGTGCTCTGTATTATACACATCCCAGTTAGTGCTCTGTATTATACACATCCCAGTCAGTACTCTGTATTATACACATCCCAGTCAGTACTCTGTATTATACACATCCCAGCCAGTACTCTGTATAACACACATCCCAGTCAGTACTCTGTATTACACACATCCCAGTCAGTACTCTGTATTACACACATCCCAGCCAGTACTCTGTATTATATACATCCCAGTCAGTACTCTGTATAACACACATATCAGTCAGTATTCTGTATTATACACATTCCAGCCAGTGCTCTGTATTATACACATCCCAGTCAGTACTCTGTATTACACACATCCCAGTCAGTGCTCTGTATTATACACATCCCAGCCAGTGCTCTGTATTATACACATCCCAGTCAGTGCTCTGTATAACACACATCCCAGTCAGTACTCTGTATTATACACATCCCAGTCAGTGCTCTGTATAACACACATCCCAGTCAGTACTCTGTATTATACACATCCCAGTCAGTACTCTGTATTACACACATCCCAGCCAGTACTCTGTATAATACACATCCCAGCCAGTACTCTGTATAACACACATCCCAGTCAGTACTCTGTATTACACACATCCCAGTCAGTACTCTGTATTACACACATCCCAGCCAGTACTCTGTATTACACACATCCCAGTCAGTACTCTGTATTACACACATCCCAGCCAGTACTCTGTATAATACACATCCCAGCCAGTACTCTGTATTATACACATCCCAGCCAGTACTCTGTATTACACACATCCCAGTCAGTACTCTGTATTACACACATCCCAGCCAGTACTCTGCATAACACACATCCCAGCCAGTACTCTGTATTACACACATCCCAGCCAGTACTCTGTATTACACACATCCCAGCCAGTACTCTGTATTACACACATCCCAGTCAGTACTCTGTATTATACACATTCCAGCCAGTGCTCTGTATTATACACATCCCAGTCAGTACTCTGTATTACACACATCCCAGCCAGTACTCTGTATTATACACATCCCAGTCAGTGCTCTGTATAACACACATCCCAGTCAGTGCTCTGTATAACACACATCCCAGTCAGTGCTCTGTATAACTCACATCCCAGTCAGTGCTCTGTATAACACACATCCCAGTCAGTGCTCTGTATTACACACATCCCAGCCAGTACTCTGTATTACACACATCCCAGCCAGTACTCTGTAATATACACATCCCAGCCAGTACTCTGTATAACACACATATCAGTCAGTACTCTGTATTACACACATCCCAGCCAGTACTCTGTATTACACACATCCCAGCCAGTACTCTGTATAACACACATATCAGTCAGTACTCTGTATAACACACATACCAGCCAGTACTCTGTATTATACACATCCCAGCCAGTACTCTGTATAACACACATCCCAGTCAGTACTCTGTATTACACACATCCCAGTCAGTACTCTGTATTACACACATCCCAGCCAGTACTCTGTAATATACACATCCCAGCCAGTACTCTGTATAACACACATCCCAGTCAGTACTCTGTATAACACACATACCAGACAGTACTCTGTATTACAGACATCCCAATCAGTACTCTGTATAACACACATACCAGACAGTACTCTGTATAACACACATCCCAGTCAGTGCTCTGTATTATACACATCCCAGTCAGTACTCTGTATAACACACATCCCAGTCAGTACTCTGTATAACACACATACCAGACAGTACTCTGTATTACAGACATCCCAATCAGTACTCTGTATAACACACATACCAGCCATTACTCTGTATAACACACATCCCAGTCAGTGCTCTGTATTATACACATCCCAGTCAGTACTCTGTATTATACACATCCCAGTCAGTACTCTGTATTACACACATCCCAGTCAGTACTCTGTATTATACACATCCCAGCCAGTACTCTGTATAACACACATCCCAGTCAGTACTCTGTATAACACACATCCCAGCCAGTACTCTGTATTACACACATCCCAGTCAGTACTCTGTATTATACACATCCCAGTCAATGCTCTGTATTATACACATCCCAGCCAGTACTCTGTATAACACACATCCCAGCCAGTACTCTGTATTACACACATCCCAGCCAGTACTCTGCATTACACACATCCCAGTCAGTACTCTGTATTATACACATCCCAGTCAATGCTCTGTATTATACACATCCTAGCCAGTACTCTGTATTATACACATAGTCAGTGCTCTGCATTACACATCCCACCCAGGACTCTGTATTACACACATCCCAGTCAGTACTCTGTATTATACACATCCCACCCAGGACTCTGTATAACACACATCCCAGTCAGTACTCTGTATTATACACATCCCAGCCAGTACTCTGTATAACACACATCCCAGTCAGTACTCTGTATAACACACATCCCAGCCAGTACTCTGTATTACACACATCCCAGTCAGTACTCTGTATTATACACATCCCAGTTAGTGCTCTGTATTATACACATCCCAGCCAGTACTCTGCATTACACACATCCCAGCCAGTACTCTGTATAACACACATCCCAGTCAGTGCTCTGTATTATACACATCCCAGTCAGTGCTCTGTATTATACACATCCCAGTCAGTACTCTGTATTATACACATACCAGCCAGTACTCTGTATAACACACATCCCATTCAGTGCTCTGTATAACACACATCCCAGTCAGTGCTCTGTATTATACACATTCCAGCCAGTACTCTGTATTATACACATCCCAGCCAGTACTCTGTATAACACACATATCAGTCAGTACTCTGTATTACACACATCCCAGTCAGTACTCTGTATAACACACATATCAGTCAGTACTCTGTATTACACACATCCCAGTCAGTACTCTGTATTACACACATCCCAGCCAGTACTCTGTATTACACACATATCAGTCAGTACTCTGTATAATACACATACCAGCCAGTACTCTGTATTATACACATCCCAGTCAGTACTCTGTATAACACACATATCAGTCAGTACTCTGTATTACACACATCCCAGTCAGTACTCTGTATTACACACATCCCAGCCAGTACTCTGTATTACACACATATCAGTCAGTACTCTGTATAATACACATCCCAGTCAGTACTCTGTATAACACACATACCAGTCAGTACTCTGTATTACACACATCCCAGCCAGTACTCTGTATTACACACATATCAGTCAGTACTCTGTATAATACACATCCCAGCCAGTACTCTGTATTATACACATCCCAGTCAGTGCTCTGTATTATACACATCCCAGTCAGTACTCTGTATTACACACATCCCAGCCAGTACTCTGTATTACACACATATCAGTCAGTACTCTGTATTACACACATCCCAGCCAGTACTCTGTATTACACACATCCCAGCCAGTACTCTGTATAACACACATATCAGTCAGTACTCTGTATAACACACATACCAGCCAGTACTCTGTATTATACACATCCCAGCCAGTACTCTGTATAATACACATCCCAGTCAGTACTCTGTATTACACACATCCCAGCCAGTACTCTGTATTATACACATACCAGTCAGTACTCTGTATTACACACATCCCAGCCAGTACTCTGTATTACACACATCCCAGCCAGTACTCTGTATAATACACATCCCAGTCAGTACTCTGTATTACACACATCCCAGCCAGTACTCTGTATTACACACATCCCAGCCAGTACTCTGTATTACACACATCAGAGGCTTTGAGGCCTTACCATCTCTAGGACAGCGCAGATCAGTCTCCAGAAATATAATTCTCACTTTAGTTGTTAGTGACCCAGCAAATCACTAAAAACCATGTATTGTATATTACCTGACAGCATTTGGAGTAGGGCTCATCTGCTGTCTGTTATGACAACTACAGTAGTACAAGTAATACTCAGCATGGTGAGCGGGTTATGTACTAACTGGATGAGAGCTAGAATTGCAACCAGTTTGCCTGTGTGTGTGTGTGTGTGTATATACAATATATATATATATATATATATATATATATATATATATCGCGTCGTGGACGGCGGCACTCACGGACACATATACATAAATGAACAGAGCTGTGAGGCTACTGTAATATCAACGTTTCAGAATTTACTGTCTTTCATCAGGATATGAAACAAAACAAATACATGTCTTACCTATATAGTGTACAACACCCGTGTGAACACGCCCCGTCCATGCTGCCATATATATATATACAATGTATGGATGGACCGGCTCTCCACAATTGCTGGGTGCCCTCCCGGATCAGCCCTTCCAGGCCTCCCTCAATATGCTGCTGGCGGCACTCACTCTAGAGTTAATCTACACCCTTGCGTGTGTGATTTATTTGTACCTGTGAGTGCCACCAGCAGAGAGGTATATATAAATATGTATGTATATATACACACATCTCACAGGGGCTCTTAATCCTACAGCCACCGGTAAGGGACCCCTCTTTTTTGCAGGTACCTACTTCATTGCTCTAAATATTTACCATATATATTATTAGTAGTATAATTATTTTTATTTTTATTAATATTATTATCACCATCATCAAGTCACATAAAGTAACTGCTATATACAAAATGTCCCGTTTTCTATACTATAGTCTTTATACTGTATTTGGCTACTTGGTTGGTCAGTTGCAGTGAATAGGTGACCAAGCTGTTTTCTACACTTCCCCATCCAAAGCCCCAACTGTTACACTTCCTTCCTCCAATAATGATGCATAAATGATAAAATATTCATGGCGCAGAACTGACTTATTAACCTCACCGGCGATCAGCAGCATCTCATTGGCCCTTATTCTGATTGATGCGGACTTTACCGCGTTCTTACGGATTGCGTCTTTACGGCGTCTGCGCATGCGTGGAGAACGCTACGCGCATGTGCCACGCCTTGACTCGGTACCAGTTCGGACAAAGACCGTCCAAAACTGGTCACCGCTATCAGTCGGGAAATAGGGGCGTATTATGGGCGTCATGCGGAATGACACATGGGCGTAGTTTCAAAGTGGGCAAAACGGGGCGGAAACATGGGCGGACACGGGGGAGTACACTTATGTTGGGGGGCGTACATTCGGAAACCACTCCGAATGCACGCGAGCAAAAAGGGCTGAAATGTGCGGTGTCCACAAGTGTACTATTGCTTTGCGGACACCACTCGTTCATGCGGTAGGCGAACGTACGCCTAATGTTTACAACCATTAACACCTGAACCCAATAGAATCTACTCCTTTACTCATTACTCACTAATAGGCCGCTTGTCAGTGCTTTAATTGAAACCATTGCTGCTTCAAGGAAACCTTAGTAATCCCCCACATATGCTGTACTTGTCAGACACTTTAAATAAATAAATTCTTTATGCAAGTTCACAGTTGTTGGTTTTATTAGCACTTTAAATAGTATATGTGTAGAATGTTTATAATGTTTGACACAGGGTGTAATAGAAACCATTGCACTTACATTGCTGTAAGGGTTAATGTGTGCTATGCATGTGTTAGGCATGCTTGTAAGGATATATTGGAATCTAATTGATTCCAATTCCAAATAAGCTGTTTTTTATGAGGGTAGGTAATTGAATAAGTGGGTCATGTGATGTATTGCAGAAGATACTTCATAGTGGGTTGTTTGGCGGAAATCCTCCGCTTACGTGCGGTAGCACCGCTTGGCTCCCGTTCGGATGCGGTATTCCCGAGCATACTCTGTAATACTCTGTAATACCGTGCCGAATCGGAGTGTTTCTCCCGCACACGCATGGTTTGTATGTCGTCCGTAAACACGCCCTGTTCTTAAAGAGTGAGTCCGTCCGAATGCGGAGGACACGTGGGCGTTTCTACGGACGATGGCCGCATGCGGAAAAACACCGTGGCGTGCGGACCGCTCCGTAAGAATGCGGGAATTTCCGCACAGATCAGAATAAGGGCCATTGTGAGCTAACGTTACTCTGACAGCTATAATACTTCCTCTATTATTATTTTTATTTTACTTGATTTATGTATACACCTGAGACTTGGAATAACCTCAACATGTGTATAATAGTCTTTCATCTGTCACTCATTACTACTCAAGCTCATATATAAATATATATATATATATATATATATATATATATATATATATATATAGGTTGAGCAAAGGTCACACATACAGTATCTAGTATTTATAATATACTGTTGTTCAATGATGCAGGTCGATTGGATTCTGCCAATGTGCAGGATTGCATAGATGCATGTGTGTGTTAGAGTGCTGTGTGTGTGTCTTGTATTGTGTGTGTTAGAGTGCTGTGTGTATAGATCGATCTATCTATCTATCTATCTATCTATCTATCTATCTATCTATCTATCTATCTCTTCTAATTTAAAGGAATATACATTATAAGTTAGTGATGTTCTGAGTGCATATAGGTGCAAGGCCGCAGTTCCTTATGTGAGTGGCAGTAGTCCATGATAAATAGGTCACGTGCTCTCCTATACAATAAGAATGTGCTTATTACATACTCAAAACATGACATAAAAGCACATTAATTAGAAACAAGGTCATCATAACGCACCCATTACACATATATTATTTACAGCACTTATAGACATTTTAGCACTTCTTGTGTATGATAATGTCATTAGGAAGACATCTCTTGCGGTACTTGTATTTCCACATGGGTTTACAACCTCTCCGCTGCCATGTCGCAAACTGCAAATTCTGCAGTATACAAAGGAGTAAGCATATTTCCCATAGATCTGATGGTAAATAATATATTTCCGCAGGAATACAGGCGGCGTTGGGCTGGAGCGAAGACGTAGCCTTCAGCGATTCCATTGTTGTTACCAGCATGATTCTTTTGTGGTCTTGTTCATGATTTATTTCATAGAGCAATTGTCATTCATGTACATTAAAAATATATAGTGTACAGTCAGCCTCAAAGCAGGGTAGAGAATAAAGAAATACAGACTGCGGCTAATTTAAATTTCACACGTCAAAGTGCATTACGGAGGAACATTGGCGATATAGATTTATTAACTTTACAGTTGCACACTTTATGAACATGCAGTGTTTTTTAAGACATTTTTGGGGGGCTGCAGAACACAAGTCGGCCACCTGTGGCCCTTGAGGTGTTGAGGAACCAAAGGTTCTAGCAGAATCCGTGAGGCCCGACTTTCCCTGGAAGTACTATTGCAGCTCAAAAGAGAAAATTTGCAATACACTATAGTACACTATTGTAGAACAGTATTAACCCTTTTAGTGCCAACATCTCTGAGAGATGCGCAAAATAGCCGCTAAAAAATACCAGCGGCGCTCACATTTGTTATATAAATTCAAATAATAAATGTTGTGCAAAAATATATATATATATTTCATATATAATGTAACATTACAGGTCATTCTGATGAATACAAATGGCAATTTCCACACCTATTTTGCCAAATTTGCTCGGCACTCAAAGGGTTAATCTCTGTATAAGGCACCAGTATGAAATTATTTTCTGTTTTACAGGGATTAATTTGTTACTCCCCAGCTAAGAAATATTTTTTAAAACTCTGTATAATTTTTACTTCCAGTTGTCACATTGTTACCGATTAATATATCAAAATGCTTATTTGTCCGCAGCTGAGCTACAACTGTTGATTATGAATTTCCGGTGCCTTATGCGTTTCGTGTTGCTGCTTAGGGAAATGACTGCAATCAATTTTACGCCTTCGAGGAAGAAAATAATGCGAAATACAGATCTGAACAATTTTACTCACAATCTGACCGAATGTCAGGGAGATTAAACAAGTTCACACACTAGTCACTTATTGTTCCAATCGGAAAGATTTTTAATCCTTAGATAAATGAACTATCGGTAGAAAGGCATATGATCAGAAATGATGCACAACACAAACTGTGCATGATATCGGTTTAACGTTTAAGAGAAATTTATTGTGGCAGGTCAGATCCAGTCATCCGATGTGGTCGGTTTTGTGATGATAATTGACCACAGATGCTGAGAATATATGAACAAGGTTGTAAATAGGTAGATTATTGCATAATATGTACCTATTTTAGAAGGCGTGGGATATAGCATAATTTGCTGGTAGACATTGGAACCATGTGTCCAGCCGATGTCCTAGTTTAGTGTTATTGTAACCCAATTCGGGAAGCGGATTTTGTCTAATATATTTCATTAGGCCGGTAGGGTTGTAAACTGTAATGTTATTTGGGTGACATTTCTGTAGCTTGGTTGTGTTATTGAACGGCGTCTTAATAATATGCTACAGCTTTATAAATAAAGGATTATGTTACTTCGGGGCACCTGTAGGTGAGGCTCCGGCAGAAAGGGCAGTGAATGGGGTGAATCCGCCAGAGTGGAATTTGTAAGATGGAGAGCACATGAATAACTCATGTATATGTCAGTGATTATGAATTTCACAGAGGAGGTTGTTACTTGTAGACCTGCTTTAGTATAGATGAGAGGCTTTGTATGTGCTGTAGATTGTAGTAGGTTATACAGTAATCTTTATGTACAGTAGATGTGAATGTGAGGCTGTATACGCCCATTTACTATGGAGAGTGGTGATTATTGAGGCTACTAGGATAAGTTGGCATGCCAATTACAGTATTGGGGAACCCCAACATCTTCCCACTTTTATTATATCGTGGAGATCAACCCTTCTCCGCAATTAAAGATCTATTATTTCTATCGTACACTTTTCATCTATTGTCATTTTATTTAAAGCTCATTTATTTCCCAATACTATATCACATTCAGTTAAACAGCTGTAGGGCTATGAGCTATACAAGTGTTTGTGAAACTTTGACCTCAGGACCCTAAACAGTTTGTGTGTTCAGGGGTCACCTGTGGATATTTAATTTGTGAAAGTTGGTGACACACCTTGGCGGCTACTGAGTGACCTGGGCAATGTGACCTCTTTAGGTTCCTGAGGAACGAGTTTGAGAACCATTGAGCTATATTCTTAAATCAAGTCAACTTCGCACATGGATAGAAAGAGATTGTTTGGCATCTCACAGTTGTTTGATTAAAGTTAGCTTAGCAATGCAATAGTGCAAACATGTATTAAAAACATGACCCTTAAGTCCTCGTTCAGCCTTCTAGGATTGCACCCAGTTCCCTTAGAACGTCAGTATGTATTGTATAACCGCGGGTGAATCGAAGTAATGTATTTGGTCATGTTACACATTTACAACATGAGTCTTTTCATTGTGCTTTTTTCCACAATGACCCCCAATAAGTTTGGGATTTAAAGTTTATCATTTACACTCCTTTCACGGCAGAAGCAAATTAAAGCTTTAAAACCAGGAATTTGCTGAAAAAAACATTTTTTTCTGTGGTGTTAAAGGGTCAACACGGGTCTTAACTCCCGGCGATTCCACGGGTCTTAAATCCTAGGATTTAAGACCCGTGTTGACCCTTTCACACCACAGAAAAACCTGGGTTTTTCAGCAAAATTCCCAGGTTGAAGTCCTTTAACCTGGTAATTAGCGGGTGGTGTGAATTGGGGTCAGGCTGCACCCGGCAAAATGACGCGACACTCAAAAATGCCATGTAATTGGTGGCTGGTGTGAAATAAGTGTTCCTCAAAGAAAACATTTCAGAGGTTTTATACAGTAGGGGGCATATAATAAGACTTGAAAAGTGATAAAGTAAAACAGATAACGTACCAACCAATCAGCCCCCAACTGCCGTGTTACAGGCTGGGTTTGAAAAATGACAGTTGGGGTTGATTGGTTGGTAGTTTATCGCTCACCGCTTAAAAACTCTCCAAGAATTAGTACATCTCCCCCGATATCTGAGCAGTCAAATCCGCCTTCTTCAAACCGTAAGCAGCTCGTTGTCAATGCTACATTCTAAGTAGAATTATCTTGGTTAATATTATTTTTATAACATAAATTTAATTAATCAATGGAAACCTAAAGCAACCGCTCGGCTAGAAGTATACCGTCTTGTGCAAGTCTGTTTAATAACAGTAACCTTCTGATTGGTAATTACTGTATGTAGCTTCGAATAAATATATGCATTTATAAAAAATGTAATCTCGCTTGGTTTCAGGAGGCACCTGCGTCGTAAACCCAACGGACCTGTTCTGTTCTGTTCCTGGCCGTCTCTCTCTGCTGAGCTCCACATCTAAGTACAAGGTCACTATCGCCGAGGTGAAACGACGCCTCTCTCCTCCTGAATGCCTCAATGCCTCTCTCCTAGGTGGAATCTTACGAAGGTAAAGTCTGATTGAACAGTTGAATGTGTTTCATTTTTATAGGGTCTGTTGGGCCCAAAAGAATGGAAATAACCGGTAGTTGGCGCTACATCGCCATGGCCCTGTTTTCTTATAACTTAAATACTTTCACAAAACATGTTTAACTTGGATGCTGCACTATAGTTCTCGTGCTCCTTGAATGCAAGGGAGGCTTTGGAATTCCTACGGTTGCAATTAGCGTAAACTAACTTTTCCCAGTGACTTTGGAGTTCTGGGGACTCGATGATGTGGTTTGCGACAAATGCATCACCTTGGACCAACATTTCCACTCCTGTTGCTATGAATGACAGCAGACAGCAGCGGAGTTGGATCCAAAATGAAGTACAGTATTTCCCCCATGACCTCCCAGTGACCTTCAGATCAAATTTTCTTAAAAAATTACAGATGATCACATAAATTCCCTATCCTATCCATATAGGATATATATCCTGACTGAACAGTGCCATGGATAGTGCCAGTAGCAGCACAGATTTATGGTGTTCTCAAGCACCCACAGAGCTGGCACTTATGTATAAGCCTCTGGACTTGAGTACTTGCCTACTTCTGTCCACTTCCTTGGGACTCTAGTATAAAAGAGTGAGTGTGACATGTTCCCTCAGCCTTTGCAGGGAGGTAGACAGTAAAGCTGGTGGACAGCAGTGGTGGCTCCAGAGGCAGGGCTCGCTGAAACACAGTTCAAAATTCAAATTTGGGAGTCTCACCAACTGCCACCAACTCTCATTCTAAACTGACTCACTGACAGTGGGTGTGGCTCCCCTATTTGAATTTTGAATCGGATGGTGTTATGTTCTCACTTGGGTGACCAGTCAACCATAGATTATACATCCGTAACGAATGCATGTACACATTGCTGGCATCTATTTATTTTGTAATCTGATACGACCACTTTAAATAAAAATGAGTGGTTTTCTTCTTATCATGAGAGGCTACTTGGGAAATCTCCGCAAATATGTTACATGGTAAATGGTCGTTATAACATATATGCAGAAATGCAAAGTACAACCAGCACAATCTAGTACTGGTTGGTAGTTATGGCTTGTAATGCGTTATATCTATCATTGACACAGTGGCCACACACCAGAAACCCAGCCAGGGCTGCCATCAGAAATTTTTTGGCCCATGACTGACATAATAGGCCTCGACCCCCTGGTGTGCCTGGTGAGTGCTCCGGTGTCCGCAGCACTGACCACACCACTCTGCTCTACATTGCTTCAATGATACTTGATAGACTCCAATCCTGGGCCCCTTTTCTGTTCGAGCCCAGGAACAGATTCCCTGCAGTCCTTCCCCTGATGGAGAGGCACAGGATATAAGCGGCACAAGGATTCAACGGCTTTTACCTAGATTGACTGTACATAATAAATGATAGTTCGCTTCGGAGTTGCACCGCGTGCAGACCATAATGATCAATAGGATGGGGGGGGGGGGGGGTGTCTGCCCCATATACTGTGTATGCCGAACCTCCTTGGATGAAGCATCATTGGCCCCGCAGTATGATTTCGTGGAATATCCTGTGGGTTATTCAAATGTCTGATGTTGACGGAGATGATTCATCTTCCACGAAGCAGCGGATAGCAGAACCCGGCAGTGGATATCTCTTTGCTGAAGCCATCTGTGGCTCTTGCATTATTTTGGCCCATAGTCATAATCAGATTTCATAGATGCCATACAGTAGTTCTGTTACAGAGTTATGGTATAGCGAATCGATGGTGTCTAGATCGACCATTTTATGGTCAACCACACCATAGTCGAACCCATCTAGTTAGAAGTCTAGGTAGTTGACCACGTCTAAATCAACAGTAACGGAAGTTAGAAGCAAGCGTTAGATTGATGGGAGAATGGTCCATGGTCACATGGTTGACATAAGTTTTTCACTTTTTTTGTGCCATATGTATTATATATTATTTGTTGTGCAATTATTTTATCTCTTTATCATATGATACATTGACACTGAAATGTCTTGTAATAAATTAGAAGTCCACCATAACACTAGCCCTTTGCTAAATTCAAGCCTAAATTACGCTTCGATCAAGTTTTTTCATTTTTAAATTTATTTTGCTGTTTCTCGTTCTGTAGGGCGAAATCCAAAAATGGTGGCCGTTGCTTAAGAGAAAAGTTGGACAGGCTGGGTCTAAATCTACCCGCTGGCAGGAGGAAAGCGGCGAATGTAACACTGCTAACATCTTTAGTAGAAGGTAAGGATCTCGCCCCCTCCCACTGGCACCTTGGAATCCGATGGGCAACCATGCTGTTCTCCAGTCCTCAAACAATTGCAAATCTTTGCCGTTGTTCAGAACTTTCAGATCACAGGAATATCTCCCACTTGTCTTTGATCATTTTATATGAAGTCACACAGCGTACGAGATAATAAAGTGCCAGTATTGGAGTTCTGCTTTTAGCCAGAATCGGATGAAAGTGTGGCCTCACGCACCGGGCACGTTGTACGCCCACTTTCCTTTATTCCCTAGAATGTTTGTAAGCACTAATCAAATCAAGGAAGATCTTTCTTCTAAGGACTTATAAAGCTCTTTCCAAAACACTTTGAATAGTTTCTATTAATTAAATTGACTTGTTTCTACCTTCCGAGCCAAGGAAACTTTAATCTTGAAAATGTATATTTTTTTAAGTAAATGATAGAATGTAGTATATATTGTAAGAGTAGGACCCTCTTACCTCTCTGTTTCTCTCTTATTATCCAGTCATGTTTTATTAGTGTTTCCAATTATAAATATAATAATAATGATAACAACAAAAACATTATTATTATTATTATTATTATTATTATTATTATTATTAATAATAATAATTATTATTATTAATATTACTATTATTGTTATTTATTAGCACTAGGTACTAGCATATCCCTGTGTTGGATTTGAAAGTGTTTTATGGGAGAGTAGTTAAAAAGTTTAATTTCTTCATAAATCTCTACATTTGCAATTTTTTTTATTTTTTTTACATGCATTTTTCTTTATTTTTCTTTATTTACTAGGTCTATTTTTGAATTTCTATTATTTGTAACAAATTAAATTTTTGCCAATGGCGTGTTAGTGTTCAAGGCGGAGAGGTTTAAAAGGCTAAAATAATATAAAAAAAATACTTGAATCCTTTTTTGTTTTTGTTTAACTACATCCAAGATCATTGGGGGTTTGGCTCTCATGCTTTAATATCTCTGCAAAATTAGGATGTGTATCTCCGTACCTCCCAACTTCTACTTCTCCTTTTTTATGAATGTTTAGGAAAATATAAATCTTTGCACAAATAAGAGATTTCCCTTTTAAGTTTAAAGGGAGCGTCTTAAAAATGGTCTAATATGTCTGATCAATGTCTTCAACCTACTACACCCCTTTAACCCCACACTGCCACCAATACCCACTTTCCACCCCCTCAAGTGAAAGTGTGGAGGTATCTTAGAAGTGCCACAAATGTACAACAAAGGATGTCTTCCTCATAAGCCTTAATTTTGTGATAGGCAGACAGGGATTTTCCGGGGGATTGCTTCAGTGCACAGACTGGCAAACCAGGAAAATTCTCGGGATTGCCACTGCCTGCGCTCCCTCCTGCCGGGCAGCGCTGCTGAGCTGAGCACCGAGATCAGTGCCGCACTCAGCTTCAGTGGCCCGGCCCTGTTTTCTCACCCCGTGCTGTGTTCCAGGGGCAGGCCTGGTCGCTGCCCAGACCTGGGGTTACAGTGGTGGGGTTGGGCGAGTTTTTTTCTGGGGAGCGCTCCCTAAAAAACCCCACCACTGTAACCCCAGGTCTGGGCAAATAAATAAATAAAAACACTGAAGGGGTTAATGAACATATCTAGAACAAGAAGAAATAAAACCAGGTTGTCTCCTGCACAATCTGACTCCTAGGGGAAAATTACTAAGATGGGATGTTGCCACGGCAACCAATCAAATACTCTCTATTATCTTCTAGAAGTAGCTAAATAGCAACATCCTATGTGAAATAGATCTCCCATCTTAGTAAATTCCCCCCCTAGTTTCAGTTCTAGGTAGCACCTCTGGAGTCAGGGACATCCGATTTACCACATCAGCCCTAATAATAATCAGCTTGTGGATAATTTTATTCTAAGCAACTGTCAGCTGTGACGAATCTGTGTGTGAATATGTTACCGTGTTTACTACATAAGTGTCAGTATCTCACCGTCCCTTGTTCTACACAGGAGAGGCGTTGCATTTGGCCAGAGATTTTGGCTACACCTGCGAAACAGAGTTCCCTGCGAAGGCTGTAGGAGAACACCTGGCTCGGCAGCACATGGAACAGAAGGAGCAGACGGCAAGAAAAAAGATGATTCTGGCTACAAAGTAAGCAAACGGGTCCCGGGAAGAACATATGGCCGGGCTGTAAATGATTGGTATAGCTTGCGCCCTGTAGTTGTTAGAACAGGGCGTGGCCAAACCATCCTCGAGAACAACCAACGGTTCACGTGTTCCAAATCACCTAGCTGGTGCACAGGTGTAGTCATTACTAACTGTCACATTTCCCAGATCACCTAGCTGGTGCACAGCTGTAGTCATTACTAACTGTCACATTCCCCAGATCACCTAGCTGGTGCACAGGTGTAGTCATTACTAACTGTCACATTTCCCAGATCACCTAGCTGGTGCACAGGTGTAGTCATTACTAACTGTCACATTCCCCAGATCACCTAGCTGGTGCACAACTGTAGTCATTACTAACTGTCAAATTCCCCAGACCACGTAGCTGATGCACAGCTGCAGTCATTACTAACTGTCACATTCCCCAGATCACCTAGCTGGTGCAGAGGTGTAGTCATTACTAACTGTCACATTCCCAGGACCACGTAGCTGATGCACAGCTGCAGTCATTACTAACTGTCACATTTCCCAGATCACCTAGCTGGTGCACAGCTGCAGTCATTACTAACTGTCACATTCCCCAGATCACCTAGCTGGTGCAGAGATGTAGTCATTACTAACTGTCACATTCCCCAGACCACGTAGCTGGTGCACAGCTGTAGCCATTACTAACTGTCACATTCCCCAGATCACCTAGCTGGTGCACAGCTGTAGTCATTACTAACAGTCACATGTCCCAGATCACCTAGCTGGTGCACAGCTGTAGTCATTACTAACTGTCACATTCCCCAGACCACGTAGCTGGTGCACAGGTGTAGTCATTACTGTCACATTGTCAGACAGGCTGCAGTCATTCCTACTATAGATCTACAGGTGGCCTGATACACATGAATTGTTGGTAGATCTTGAGGACAGGTTTGGCCACCCCTGTGTTCGAGCATTAAGGCTTGGACACTTCTATGCCATGACGTGCCAACACTGAGAAACTGTCCCTTATATTCTTAGTAATCCAGATGCTTCTAGAAAATTAAACAACTTTAGGCCAGGCCTCCTCATGGTGTGCAAGGAAATATCTGTTATACTGGTGTCCGAGAGGACAAATGGGCAAAACAAAACTTTGCAACATCACGGCTAATTCATTGGCCCACTTAGTCTTTGAGGAGGAAGCTGCACTGCAACCACCCCTGCTGGGGTACAGGTGCTGGGCACAGGTGGAAGAGTACTGATTTAAAGCCCTAAAAGTGAGGACATGACTGATCACACCGCAATGTCCCTGCCCAGTACAGTGGGCAATAATGACAGTATATCACTGATAGAGACAGGTACATCCATAGGAGAAGAGCTTGGAAGATGGAGCTTGGTCTCTGTTTGGTAGACAAGACCCATGACTGGGCTGCAGACTGTACTCAGATGCAAGGCAGTAGGTACCATAGCTCAAGGGAGTAGCTGCTATGGGGCCCAGAGCTGAGAGGGGCCACCTTCCCTGTCACACTTACATATGTTATATATATATTTTTCAGCTATGGTTTGTCTTGGGAACTGCAATATATCTAGTTATGGGCCTGCTCATTTGAATGTGTTATGAATGTAACTAGACAGCATTATGTTAGGTAATATCAACCGGGGGCACTGTAATGTGGTGCAATATGAAGTGTGGGCACAATATTGTGGTATAATATGATCTGGGGGCACTGTATTGTGACATAATATGAGCTGGGGAAACTGTATGTCATAATGTGAATTGGGGGTACTATGTGGCATGATGTGTTCTTGAAACCCTACAGTGTGATATAATGTGAAATAGGGCACTACTATGGGGCTTAACAATAACTAGGGCACTACTATGGGGCTTAACAATAACTAGGGCACTACTATGGTGCTTAACAATAACTAGGGCACTACTATGGTGCTTAACAATAACTAGGGCACTACTATGGTGCTTAACAATAACTAGGGCACTACTATGGTGC
Source organism: Crinia signifera (assembly GCF_055691185.1). Taxonomy (NCBI): domain Eukaryota; kingdom Metazoa; phylum Chordata; class Amphibia; order Anura; family Myobatrachidae; genus Crinia; species Crinia signifera. The sequence continues at coordinate 319,556,163 of NC_139219.1, read as the reverse complement.
ATAACAATAACTAGGGCACTACTATGGGGCTTAACAATAACTAGGGAACTACTATGGTGCTTAACAATAACTAGGGCACTACTATGGGGCTTAACAATAACTAGGGCACTACTATGGTGCATAACAATAACTAGGGCACTACTATGGTGCATAACAATAACTAGGGCACTACTATGGTGCATAACAATAACTAGGGCACTACTATGGTGCATAACAATAACTAGGGCACTACTATGGGGCTTAAAATTAACAACTGCCGTGGAGAGGCATCTCTCTAGAAACATTGTGATGGGGGCCCCATTGAAATGTTGCTATTGGGCCCACACAATTCTGGCTATGCTCCTGCACAGATGGTATAATCATAATAACCGAGATACTAATTAAGTCACCTGGGCTTAGGCATGGATATCCTAAAAACCTGGCCTGTTGCTATGACAGACTTTGGGAACCACAACTGAAAATGATGTTCCCTTTTTAATCCTATTTAATTCTTATAAACTAAGCATTAGAGATGCCCAATAGCTTTCCTTTGCTTGTATAATGCCGTATAAACTTAACCAATGAAATCGAGGTGGCACAACTTACTTGAAACAAACTGTGCTGGACAATAAGGGAAAATATGTTGGACTGCCATGTTCTCCTCTACTGTGGCCGTTGTATGCACATGACATTCCAGATGTAATCATGATAAGCTTCTTTTAAGATAATTGTTATTATGACGGTTTTGGTGCTGGGGAGATCTGAGGTTAATGTTGGGTAAAATACGTCTTATTCAGTAATTACATGCCCTTTGTTTCTGATTCCTTTCTGAACATTGTTCGTTGCTTTTGTAGGCAAATTTGCAAAGAATTTCAGGATCTACTCAGTCAAGACCGGTCACCGCTGGGCTCCTCTAGACCGACTCCAATTTTAGACCTTGACATACAGAGACATTTAACGCATTTCAGGTAGGAGAGCAATACTGTCCCTTCAAGCATGTTTACTCAGCTCTCTTATTGACACTGGGGGCTGATTCAGAGGTGAATGCTATCACTACCGCTCTATGCGAATGACCCTGAGGTTGCTCAGGATGTCCGGGAAAATCACTCTGCCATGGCCGGCGAAGTTGTGAATGAAGATGCAGCCTTTGGCTTCAACGTGCCCAGGAACCCACTTGTCCTAATTTTCTGAAATTTTCCGTCACTGACCAACAAGCTGTGGCATTTGAGCATGTGCAGAAACCGCTGAATCAGCGCCAGTATTACAGTACATATATCAATGTAACTTCCTTACCAGTGGTGGTGGGAGAAGTGGGGCTGCTGCTCAGTCCAAAATTCAAATAGGGGAGCCACACCCACTGGCAGTAGGATCTGGCTGGTGATGTTTGGCAGTGGTTGGGTTGGCAGTTGGTGTGGCTCCCCTATTTGAATTTTGGACTACACTGGATCCCCACCCCTGGATCCGCCTGAGCATTTTTTTATGAAATGGGTCATGTTGGAGGGTATGCAGTGTTTCCTGTGCTTTTATGGACTGCTATGTTTTCAAGACAACTTTGCAGTTTTTACACCACTACTCCATGTGTAACGGTGTCTAACAACAGTTACATTAAGAAATTCATGGCCTCTTAGTATCCTTCACAGTAATCCATGTTCTGACAGAAACTTTTGAAGGTCAAAATTTCCATTCAGATACTCAGTAGGGGCATGATTATGCTGGAAAATTCCGGATAATTTAGACATGTTCTTTCGAATGTCAATATTCAGTACTCTTCAGTTTATCTACCTCTAAAAATTCAAGTTATAATATTTTTTTCTGCGCAAATAAAACTACCTAAGGAATTACAATATCATTGTATTTGTCCATAATCCTCTTTACCACTTTCAGAGGAAAAAGAAAAAAAAAAAGAACTTAAAATATTCTGCCTACATTGTAAAGTAAATGAGGTTCTTGTAATGATTCTCCCGGTAGAGTAGCTGTATAATTCTGAGAAGTAAATTGATTTTAAAGCAATCTCATGTTAACGTCTTCAAGGCTATCTGATATTCTACCTTTATAAACTGCAGTAATAAATCACTAACTGTTGTTTTTTTTCCGTTTAATTAATATATTTTTGGTTTGTGTTCCAGTTTGATCACTCATGGTTTCGGCACACCTGCAATATGCGCTGCTTTATCCACCTTCCAAACGGTTCTAAGCGAGATGCTAAATTATTTGGAGAAGCACACGGCAAACAAATCTGGGGGAGTATCAGAAGGCAGCCAAGGAAATAGCAACTCAGAGAAAGGGCCCCTGCGGAAATCCTCAGACGTTCTCGTAAAAGACGCCAAGACCGAAAAGACTGACTAGCCCCGTCGATACTATTCAGAGGGAATTTTTTTTGCTGCTGACTATTTTTTTTATAAATATATATATATATATATCTCATTAGGTTGGACTGCTTACACGGGACCAAATCACTTCCTTTTGAACGACATTGTAAATTCCCTAATTCATTTTTTTCTTTCAAAAAATTTTTTTTTTAATTCCCCGAAATGTTTATATATCAAAAAAAGCAATTCACGTTCAATGATTCGCAAATCTAATTAAAAAAAGGGGATTTTTATTTATTTATTTATTTTGTTTCCTGGACCTTTTATTCTCGTCTTGATTTTCTTTTTTTTTAAATTCAATGTTTACTGTTTTTGGTATGGAAAAAAAACAAAAAAAAACAAAAAAAAAAACAAAGCACCATATTGAGAAAACTTATAGAGGATAATAAAATTGAAAGCAATTAAATTTTATTATGTTTTATTTCCAACCTATTGTGTTAAGAACCTTTGGTTGATTTATTTGTAACAAGCTTTGATTTATCCGCATGGAGAAAACCAAAAAAAAATATCTCGGTTGCACTAGAAGAACGTATCTTAAGTAAATGTGTTTCTCTTTATAACCCTAGATTTGTATTATTTCAATGTAAATTTTCATCGGGAAGCCTGTCAAAATATGAATTATAATTTTTTTGGCTATCCAGAATTTGTAATTGCCCAGTGACAAGACTGAATTTCATGGTTTTTAACTTTTTTATAAAAAATGGTAACTTGTTAATGTTGGACAGTCCCCTGAAACAAATATACGGGGTACATACGAATGACCGGCGGTCAGGAACCGGTGGTCGGAATACCGGTACCGGCATCCTGAAGGAGAGAATTCCAACAGGGGCCAAGTAACTATACTTGAGAATAACTTGGGTATATTTACCCTCCCACTGCCCCACTCTGATAGTGTTTAACCCTACCCCTTCGTAAACCGCCGCCTTACCCTATCAGGGAAGCTGTTATTTGCTTAAATCTTTGTTTCCATGGTTGACACTATGAAGGTTCGACACATGAAATAGATCAACATGGCTAAGGAAGACAGGGTCGGAAGGACGACACAAGCATTAATTCGACAACCGGAAGGTCAACAGTCAAAAGACCGACATGAGTTTTTCAAAAAAATTTGCCGGAATTTCGACAAAAAGTCGACAAGCGATCGCCATGCTTTGGGCACGGTGCCTCACTGCACTATTATATTCTCCCCACCCGCCCTAGTGGATGGCAGGGTATGAAATGCCACCTGTCGGCACAAATTGGCTCAAATTTTTTTTAATTCATGTCGACCTTTTGACTAATGCTAATTGTGTTGACCTTCCGACCCTGTCATCCTTAGCCATGTCGACATATTCATGTGTCGATCTAAGCCCTGTTGATCTAGTGTCATCCTAGAGACTGTAACCCTGTCTGAGAATGTAGCTTATTTGCTAAGATGAAGAGTTCTTGGTATTCGTATTTATGGATGTTTTTTACTGGCAACCAAACGCGTCTGACCATGAAGCATCGCACCGGCCTCACTGATGCTTCTGTACATAAAAGTAAGGGTTTTTTTTTTTTTAAATTGAGTAGTTTTTATTGATTTTTTCAAACAAAAGAAGAAAAAAAAAAGAAAATCCAACATTAAAGTTCTGACATAGGCAGCATGAGCGTATAACATATGATCACAGGCAGTAATATGGATATACACAGAGTACTAAAGTTGCATCAAATAAAGTAAACACTACTGACTCCTTTCTTATATATGAATATAGCATGATTGCCCAGAGGCGCCATCCAGACAACCCAGATACCAGGAGATATAGGAGCACATTTGTATAGTTGTGATATTTGAAAATGTACTTAAACTCAACGTTCAGGATGAGTAAGCAGCAAATTGCCATCTGTCAGAAATTTCCTACTAAAACTTAATAGACCTACTAAACACTACCAAAATAAAGTACCCAAATAAATAAAGGACCCAAAGCAAACCTCCCCGTAACCCCCCACCCTGTATAACCTAACCCCAACTGAGGCATACCTGGAGCCCAACCCACTAACCCCTAACCCCCTAACTACACTAACTAAAAAAAAAAAAAAAAAAAAAAACGTCCCCCCACCCCAAACTATGAACTACCAATACCCAACCCACCCACCCATCCTGTGGCGGATAAAGAGCATATGGGCTAATGGGGGGGAAGTGGCCTGGTTACCAAAAATAATGAGCTATCAGGATAAAGTAGAGTAGCAGCATCAAATCGTGACGGCTATATTGCTAAGGGACCAGGATTTAAGGCATCAACTGTAAAAATAACAGAATACGTTCCATAGTACAAGTATGAACAGTTCCAATTGTGTGTAGAGTACATCATATGTACATATGCCACTTTGGAGCATATGTCAGCGTATATAGAACAATACTATCAATTAGTCTGGCCAATAGTCTACAGTATGTAGATACCAAGTATTTAAATAGTCGAGGCTACGTTCACAACATTCTACCAGGATCAACATTGCCATATTTAAGAACAGGATAGCAGTCGGGCCAGAACATCTAATAATAGAACAGCTTAAAAGGTTGACTACAGCATAGGGAAAGAGCTCAAGCTCCATGTCACCCTTAGACACAGGATATATTGGCCGTGTAGAGTCAGACATTGTTCTAAGTTCCTGCAGATGTCCGAAGTAAGTTATAGGATGCAATGAAGGGATGGTAGCCATATCCGGGTGACCAGTAGTGGAACCACTTATAGAGTCGTCAGTAGGCTTGTCCCATAATGTCTCCGGATCCTCATCGCACTCAGGTAGAGATGGTGTAATTAGTACAGAGCCAGGTAATGGATCAAATTCCTGCGCATCTCCAGGATAGCATGGCCCATCTAGATACGTTGGGGCGCCAACCCCCTGTGCAGCATCAAACATTAGGATGAGCCTCTGTGCTGACGCGGCTATGGCATCAAGGATTTGTTGTAGAGAATCCTCCATGGCCCAGGTCACAGGATCTATCATATAGGGTACAAATCGTACAGCAGTCGCCAGAGAGTCACACTGAGGGGCAATGTTAATTTGGAAGGGACCTCCAAGTAGCAGCGGCTCCAGCAGCTATTTCAGGATCTAGTGATTGTCAGCGCGAGCACCACAGCTCAGCGAGCAGGTAAGTATGGCAAGATGGTGCCCTCTCCCTCCGTGCGGACAGCAGCAGCGTGACACAGGGGTGCCCGCTTCCCGCCTTCCCCGCTACACACTCCGGAGAGACCTCAGGGCACACTGTCCTCGTGCACCGATCGCCCACCAGCAGGGCGCCGCGTAATAGAACCCCGTGTGTGTTGCGTCAGAAGCAGTACCTGAGTCCCACTGCTGCAACAAAGCCAATGGTGGATACAGGTCCCTCACGTTCAGTCTCCCAGGCTCCCCGCAGAGTACTGCCAGAAAAGGGGTCATCAGCGGCTGCGGCGCCGCTCGACTGGTAACACCGACGCGGCGGCCAGGCAGGAACGAAGCAGGAGATAAGGGAGATCCAAGATGGCGCCCACACCCGGAGGACAGGGAGCGTCGCGTGCAGCAGGCCGGAACCGTCGCCACCGTCTCCACAGGCCGTCCACGAGAGCCACAGGTAGCACAGCGGGCACAGGAGAGTCTTAGAAAGAGAGTGAGGTAAGGGTAGGATGTCTGTGGACACTGGGGCAGGATATTTTTAAAGGATAAGAGAGGAGCTCTCACCCCCAGCGTCCGTCCTCAGTGCAGGTCAAGCCACGCCCCTCTAAAAGTAAGGGTTTGTACTTGTTTAATGGCATGGTCCCCCCCCCCCCCTTCCTAAGCATAAACATGGGCTCTTCCCTTTTTGGTTCTAGAAAATGAAGGGGAAAAACTACATGTGGTCCCCCTTTATTTAAAAAACCAGCACCAGGCTATTGAACTGATCCTGGTTTCAAAAATATGGGGGACAAAAGAAGTAGGGGTCCCCCATATTTCTAAAACCAGCATCTGGCTCCACCAGTTAGATATTTCTAAAACCAGCACCTGGCTCCACCAGGTAGTAAGATAATGCCACAGCCAGGGGACACTTTTCATTCGAAAATTAGCCGAATTTTGTGTTTAGTAAATTTCTGATGTGCTATTCCTGGCCATGAGTAGGATCCCACGTACCTATTCGATCTTAGTAAATTTCCCTATGAGAGGGCCTATGAGACACCTTTTAACTGTCAACTTAGCCATTGTCGATCTAATACTTTTGTTGACTTTCCAACACTGTCGACTTTAGCCATGTCAACCTATTTCAGGTTTTGACCTAAGCCCTGTCAAACTGTAGTGGTCGACCCAGGGCTGGTGCAAGGCACCGGAGCACCCCAGGCGCGGGGGGGAACGTTACGGTGCTCACCCGACCTCCGGCCGCTGTACAGGAGGGAGGGGAATGCTGGTGATTGCGTCGGCAGGCCGCCGTGGCGCTCCGGGGGGGGGCTCTGCCCCCCTGCCTCACTGAGCTGGCTGCTCTCTCCCCGAGAGGGTAGCCAGAAAGTCCAAAAATATGGGGTCGAGCCAATAACCCATACCAAAGCCTATGTCCATCCTGAGAGGATGGAAATGAAGGTTACTAACTTTGGAGCAGAGTACTGTAGAAGGGGTGTAACTAGACATTTGTAGGCCCCATAGCAAAACTTTGTAAGGGTCCCCTATTTAGCAACTTATGGTAATAAATATATATAGCACATATAACTGTATTCTTATCAACAGGATAGAGGAAAAGTCTCAGGGGTAGATGTAATGTGGCAGGTACATGCGCAAGGTGGTGGGCAGAGCCCTCAGCCACACCACTGTTTAGAACGCCCACAGCGCACCCTACACTGGCTCTGTTGACCTCTTTTGGCAAATGGCCATAGTCTGCAGATTGCTAGGCTTCAACTAAAATCGCCGCTTTTGAAGGAGCGAGTTAGGCCCGCTCCGACCCCAATGCAACCAGGTCTTACGTGATTACAAAACTATGGCGATCGTCAGAGGTAGTGCCAAAAGGAGATCTAAGTAAGGGCGCTATCTGGACGAAACAACCTGACTGACGGCACCAGGCCAAGGACGGGAAGCGTGACCTAGTCACAGACACCAGATATAGATGGACCAGGGTGCCACCAAAGAGAAACACGCCAAATCAAGGACTTGATACACAATAACTGAAGGTACCCAAAAACAGGCATAAACCCACAACTGTGGGCCTCTCCGTACCTAGGAGAGCTGGACTTAAGACAATAACAAGAACCAAGGACAAAGGGCAGCTTGCCCACCGTAATAAAGAAAATAACAGAAGCAGGCTCCACTGGAGCACTTACGTGACCAGACTGTGAACCCCGGCAGCACGGGATGGAGTAGTACAGGCCGGGAACGACTGGCAGGACTGGACAACAGCAACACTGACCGGGACTGGACCAGGACCAGGACCGGACTAATACAGGACCAAGACAGGACCGGACCAGGACAGGACCAGACCAAGACGGAACAGGACCAGGACAGGACCAAGACAGGACCAAGACAGGACCAGACAGCACCAAAACAGGACCTAGACAGGAGCATGGCCAGGACACACTGCAGGAAGCAATATCACTGGCACAGCTGTACTGGGCCAGATCACTGGCCAATCAGCCCCTACCGTCCAATCAGCCCCCTGTATCCCTGATTATTTTCAGGTTGCCGAGCGCGCGCCCGCCCGGCGTCCCCTGGTTGCATAGCAACCACCAGGCAACGCAGCCTGTATCCTTACAGCATCCCCTGGTCGGGTGGAAGTGACGTGACCCGGCCGGGCGGACGTGATGTTCTGGGACCCTGCATTGCCTGGCGGAAGTGTCTGGCCGCCCATCTCCGGGCACCGGCACCCTGCCGAGGCAACGCGGCAGCAGGGGGAACAGCAGCGGCGGACACCTGGGCAGTGTCTGCTCTGCTGACAGTAGATGTATGAAGCAAGGGAGGAGAAGTGATAAAGTACCTGGTACTTTATCACCGGCCAATCAGCTCCTGACTGTTCCTGCCTGTAACTTAACAGTCAGGAGCTGATTAGCCAGTGATAAAGTACCATGCACTGTATCACTTCTCCTCCATTATCACTGCTTCATACATCTATCCAGTCTCTTAACATTTCAGGATATCAGTACCAGCTCTCAGCCTGAAGGCCCCCATACACTGGTCCGACTTCAAGTCAGACCTGATTGTCCCAGCAGCTAACCGGTAGGGGTCACACATGATTGACACTTGATGTGCAAAGTTTAGTATGTGATAGATTGCATGCGATTTATCACATGCAACTCCTGGCTGTAGGCGGAGGGAGCAGGGGGGCAGCACATACAGAGGCAGCAGGCGGGGGATGTCAGAGAGCCATGGAGGGGAACATAGAGCCGGGCAGGGGGAGCAGGGAGCTAAGTTGCAAGAAAAACGCCCATACAAATGAATGGGAAGCCAGTGATTGCCTGAGAGCTCTCCCTCCCATAATGAAGCTGCTGCTGCTGCTGCTGTCCTCCTCGGGCCTGAAAAGCATGTGATGAGCTCCACCAATTAGAGTTCATCACAAGCTTCTCAGCCTCTGACCTCTTGTGCAAAGTCTCATGGGACTTAGTAACTCCCAGTAATGCACTGCACACTTTTGCACTCAGTGTGCTCAGCACCATTAATTATTGTCACATCGGAAGATACAGTAGGTGAAGCTGCAGCACTACCCAACTCCCATGCACAAATCTTTTGCTAAAATAAAACTAAAACACATGCCAGCCACAGGGGGGCAACTAGATTGAGGGGGGCCCAGAGGTACTGACCCCACTGAGCCCCCCATAACACGCCCCAGTAACTAACCCACAGGGAGCTAGGGAGCATGTCACGGATGGAGGATTTAATGGAGTTAGTAGATGATGGGTTAAAATGAGCTGATTCAATGAAAGACTTTTTCATAGGAAAACAAACTAGCAGTTTCTCAAATACTTCTTTTAGGAGGAAAGTCAATGAAATAAATTAAAATAAACATTGAGTCCTTGCATAAAGGTCTTTGAAAAGGTAATTGCACTCTGTACAAAGAATGATGATGACTTGAGAATGAAGAAGAATGATGATGACTTGGGAGGCGTTTTATACGAAATCCCGGCGGTCGGAATCCCAGCGTTCAAAATCCCAAAACCGGAATCCCGACTGCCGAAATCCCGACAAGGGAGGGACGTGGATCCCCCCCCCCCCCCCCCTTGCGGGCTCGCTGCGCTCACCACACAAATTTATTCTCACTCTATGTCTAATGACATTATTAGGTCAAATGTCAATCGAACTATTCAATATCAGGTAATTTCTTCTAACTGGTGGAATATATACCGACAGTTGGAAAGTCCCGACATCGGAGAAAACGGGCGCCGATAGTCAGAAACTACCGCAGAATCGACAACCCAGTGGCCGTTTCCGACAATACATATTCACCTCTGTAATACCCCCATATATATTTTTTTTTTAACGGAACCCCAGGGGTTTAGAGTATCACCCTCTCTGCCCTTATAGCTTCAATGTAAAGGAGTACATGGGATGAACTTTTGTTGATCCTGCCAGCTCTGTTTGTCACCCTGTCAGGGTGAAACACCTCTGTCCAGCAGCAGCAGGAAGTAGGAAAACTAGCCTGCCTGCTGATTGGTCACCCCAGGTTGTAAAGGAGAATTCCTAGGGGGAGTGGGGTCACTGGGGCCCGGGATCCAATTTTAGCCGCCCCTGGGGTGAGGGAGTTAGGCGAGCCCCTGGTGGGGTATAAGACAGGCTGTAAGAAGGCTGTGAGGAGAGTCTGGAGTAGAGAGCGCTTAGTAAAGACTTACCTAGGAAGGAGTATTTGATTTGGAGAATCCTTTGCTGTGGTCCATGTGCTAAAGAGCGACGGGACCACTGTCACCGGAGAGTTGCCCGTGAAGTGCCTGCTGCAAAGGAGTTACTGCACATCATGGGAACAGCAGAGACCCAGATCAGACGAAGCGGACCCCTATCCAAAGAAGGGTGGTCTGAAGGAAGCAAGTGGGCAGAACTGAAAAAACCCCGGTGAGGAAGACTTCAGGAGAAGACCCTGGAGCCCTGTGGGAGGAGGCGCTACCAGAAGAGTGAGCCATGCGGTTGGAAATACATGACCTGTTGGTTATGAAAGGCATGGCAAAGGCAATGGTGGTTTACAGTGACTGTGTACCAAGGCCTACAACCACTTTACATACCCATTATGTGCACACCTGCGTGCTACTACAACTGTGTACCAAGGCCTACAACCACTCTACACACATTATGTGCACACCTGTGTGCTACGTTCTACTCCCTGCTGGTTATAGTGACTGTGTATTGAAGCCTAAAACCACTCTACTCACATGTTATGTGCACACCAACTTACTACTACAACTGTGTAACAAGGTCTACAACCACTCTGGGATTGTATACCCCCCCCCCCCCCATCTCTCCCTGACACCCTCTTTCTCTCTCTATCTCTTTCTCTCTTTCTCCCTGACACCCCCTCTCTCTTGCCAGCACTCTCCCTCTATCTTGCATGCCTCCTTCTTTCTCCCTCTCTGACTTTCTCTCTCGCGCTTCTGTTCGCAGCTCTCGCTTTCTTTCTCTTGCTCACCACATCTTTTTCCTTGAAGCACTCTCTCTTTCCTACCTACACCTATCTGCCTATCTTTTTGCTCCTCTCTCTTTTTCTGTCTCTCTTTCCCCAACACCCTCTTTGTTGCGCACTCTTTCTTCTGCCCCCCCACCCCACCCCCCACCCCCTCCCCCAGGGGCATTGTAGTGACAAGGGGAGTTTGGGCCTTTGAAGAGTTGGCTATGGGGCCCTCAAAGTAATACTTACACACCTGTGTAACAGACCTACAGGTGGCCTAGACAACATGGACTGTTGGTAGATCTTGAGGAACGGCTTGGCCACTCCTGGACTGACCCAATTGAACGTAGAGAGTGTACAGTACAGCAAATAAAGGGAATATTTCTGCTCGGTGACACAGCTTGCGGTATTGGGTATCGTTAGGGGCCACAATGATGCAAACACAGAAAATGTGACTATACCGCCTGCAGCTGCGGTTACACCATAAACCAGTATGTAAACAGGGCTGCGGTTGATAGAGAGGATAGCAGATAAACCCTTGGCACAGTGTGTTATCAAAAGTAGGCTGCATTGTATACCTATTAAGGTGGTCAAACACTACACAGTGGTATTGTGTGACAGTGCCCCCATAACGGTGTGGTGCGATGGAGTACCTGGATTCCAGACTTTACGGCTTCAGCGACTTCGGCCCTTTTCTCTGGAAGAACCTGTGGCATGGAACGGCACAACCCAAGGAGACCCACAAAAGCAACACTACCACGGTTAGCAGCGACAGTAATTTATGTACTAACACACGGCCTGGCCGCTGAGTGGGGTGCCACAATTGCATGCTAGCAGGGGCTGCAGCACAGTCCAAACTGTAAATAGGGTGGCCACACCCTCTACCACCAACTGCCCTTCCAAATGACTCTCTGGCCCTTGATTCAATACTGGATGTATCGAATGTGATCCCATTCCCCACTCTGGGTCCGCTAAATTCTCTGGCTATGACGGATCATGCCCGGGAATGCACAATGGATCGGAATCAGGAATCATAGGAGAATGACATACGATTTGACCCTTCTCACACGATTTATCAGCCTGATGCGTCAAAATCGAGGGCCTGATTCTGTGAAAGTTGCAGTTTACCGAGCTACAGCGAGTATGAGCCGCCGCCCGCCAAATCCCTCCCCCCCGGCACCTTTTCCCCTTGCAACCATGTGAGGGGATGTGTAACATCGAATGATTTTTCCTCTGTTTGATAAGATAAAAGGGAGCCTGCTGGGATAATTTGACGTCACCCACCCTACCCCGAGCCAGCGCTTGTGTTTGATGGGGTCTGTCCAGCGTTTCTATGGGCATGCCCACCATTTTTGTGGCCCCCCCTTGAAGCGCCAGGTGCCCAACCTGGACCATTGGAATATATGTGTATTTCATGTGCTATGGTTCTGGCTACGGGCTGTATCACATGCTGGTATAATAGTATGGAGATCATGGATAGAATGGATAGAACACGAAGGAGTATGATGTCACAATTGCCCAATCTGCACTGGAAAACACATAGGGGTACATTTACTAAAGCTTCTAAATATGAAAAGAGGGGATGTTTCCCATAGCAACCAATCAGATTATGTCTATCATTTCTCTATTGCATCTTAGAAAATGATAGACATAATCTTATTGGTTGCTAAGGGCAACATCAGCTCTATTCATGTATCAGGTGACATGATGCCTGTTATTATGTTGCTCACACACCTTCCACAGCACTGTACAGAGAGAATATTAGGTCACTCACGTCAGCCCCTGCCCAGCGGAGCTTGCCATCTGTAGTCCCTACCACATGTGCACACACCGATGATTTACATGTATCAGTATGTTTCTGGATTGTGGATTGTAGGAAGACTCTGGAGCACTCGGGTTAAACCCATGGAAACACATTGAGAATATACAAACTCCAAACAGATAAGATCACAATAGAATTTGAACCTAAGACCTCAGTGTCAAACAATATACCAAACCGCAGTGGCATGAATATCATCACAGTGATCTTGCCCCTAGATGTACGTGTAACAATTTGAATTGGCAAATTTGTATCGCCCTCTTCTTGAATTTGAACCCCCATTTGAATTTGTGTGAGTGGTGGATTTTCTGATAGGCATGTGAGTGAGGTGCGGCAGACCCACTGCACGAGGGTCCCGGCTCACGATACACTGCGTACCCAGATGTCACCTAAATGTTTCAGCAAATACTGTGATATATATATATGAAAGACTTACAATTGCATATTGATCTGTGTACCATGAGAGGTTAATACCAGGTTCTCTCTCTGTGAAAAACAAAAGGAAAATGAGAATACAGCATTGCAGCACCATGTAAACTCTAAATCAATATATTATATTATTTAAAGTTCCGTACTGTGAATAATATAGCTGACGAGAGCCACAGTGTTGTCCTGTAGGGATTGGTTTTCGCTAAATCCGCGTGCAGCACTCTACATTGTAATATAACACGAGACAGAATAAATAAGTAACCAAACATATGATGTGATGCAGGTAGGGCCGGATTAACAATGGGCCTGATGGAGCTACAGCTCCAGGCCCACTATACAAATAGGCCCATTTTGTAGCTGAGGGCCAGGGCTTTCGAACAAGCCCGGCCCCGCGGCCTTAGCCCCCCGGGAACCAGAGATACCGTCAGGCAAATCTGGAACATTTTCCCCATAACATGGGACACCCCCACCTGGTTCCAACAGCTGCCAGTTCCCCCTCCAGCATCACAGAAGCTTGATCTCAGTCGAATCCAAATTCCTGGGCCTTCAAACTGATACCAGGCTGGTCCATATGGGTTCATTGATTCTAGATATATTGTGGGTAAACCAATTTTTTCATTTCTGAAATGTAATTTCATGGCTGTTCATGCTGTTTGAGGGCAGATTACTCTGGAACCAAACGGCCCAGTTTCACGGGACCAAAATCATTCGAAGCCCACTTAAAAGTTCTTTAATATGATACATCTAAATGGGTCAGTTGGTTCTGAAGATATAGCTGGTTGTTTAAAGGGGGGATATGCAGGGACTAGGCGGATGTAAAAGGAGCCAGTTCCTGCATTTTCTGGAGTGAAAGGGGTATTATTTCAAATAGCCGGGACCTGCAGTGCTCTGAATACAGCCCCCTGCTCTCTGCCTGGCTGTCAGTGGCTGTCATTTCTGCCCAGTGGCGGCTGTCCCCCAGTTACTGTGAGCATGTATTCCCCTTGGCAATGAGCATGTAATCCCACATGGCAATGAGCATGGAACCCCTGGCAATGAGCATGGAACCCCTGGCAATGAGCATGTACAGATGGAGCCGGCTTACACTCTGCAGTGGCTGGCGATACTTTCGCCAGCCCAGCCAGACGGCGGCTCCCGCCATGGGGGCGCGCGTGCATGAGACGCTCGCATGCTCTGTGGCAACAGAGCTTCCCCCGGGTCCCCGCCGCCTCCCCCGCTGGTCCCCCTCGCCGCCCTGACCCCCCCCCCCAACCCTGCCTATCTCCCTGAAGTGGAGACGGGCAGGATGCTGCTGCCCCGCCGACAGAGGATTGGGACGCGTGTGCGCATGAGACGCACGCGCGTCCCAGTTCAGTGTAGCCCCTGTCCACTGGCGCTCACCAGAGGGGAGACTCTGGCGAGCCCCGGCCAAAGATGACAGGGACTACATCTGTAGGTAAGTAGCACTTATGTAGAATAATTTTTAATAGGCGTTATGGTGTGTGGCTTAACATGTAATGGGCATTATGGTGTATATTTTTAATGCGCGCCTTTGGTGCGCAATGCCCCTGTTTATGAAGCATATTGGGCATTATTGCTCAATCCGTTTGGTATAGTGTGTATTTTGGCTCAATACATGTGGTAAAATTTTAATTTTGCCTTAATCTGTGTGGCATAACGTGAATTTTGATTGAATCTGTGTGCCATAGTGTGAATTTTGGCTCAGTTGGTGTGAATTTTGGCTCATTCCATGTGGCATAATGTGAAAGACCACAAGTAAAAATGGATATGAGAAAAAACCACTTCATTCGAGTTCAACGGAAAAAATTATAAAATCAACCAATTTATGACATGCCACTCCAGAAATGTAATTTATCTTCTTGAGTGTGAGTGTAAAATGTTGTATATTGGAAAAACCACCAGAAATGTAAAACTAATGCTGGCAGAACATGTCTACAATATAAGGAAAGGGTGCATGACGCATCCTCTGTCAGACCATTTCATCAAACACCACAATAAGTGCGAGGGAGCTATCAAAAGATTCCTGGGTATACAACAAGTTATGACCAGTTGGAAAACCAGGGATCTAGATAGTAGGTTAGCTAAAAGCGAGATGAAATGGATTTTCACCTTAGACACTCTCTGCCCAAATGGTCTTAACGCTGACTTCGAGTTGAAGTGGTTTTTAGAGTAATATTTTTATCTGCGAGTTTTATATTTATTTTTATTCTTATTCCCAATGTTTTTTTCAATGTTTTTAAAATTGTCTTTATTATAGCTTAGATATATATTTGTAAGAATTTTTACTAATCCTATTTTATATTGTATCCCTTAACATGTATCCATGATGACTCCAAAATAAAGGAATGAAAAAGCTACGAGGTTGGCTCTCCCGGTATATAGGGATGGACAATGCAGGAATGAAGTACTGCATAGTACGGTATTGAGGAGCAGCCACCTCTGAAGATTCCTATCATTTGCCCTTATTACTGCCCACAACAAAAATGGCGGATGGGGCATGCAGAGAATAATAAAGCCGAAATCTGTGTAAAGTCATTATGAATTGAGACTCATCATGGGAACAAAGAAAAAAGCCTGTGTATAAATGAAATACAAATGAAAACCAAGCTCATTCTAAATAGATGAATGCGGTCCATCTGGAACACTATACACGTGGTGGAACGCGAACAGGAAGTGCCGCGTGGAACGCACGGCACTTCCGGCCTATGGAACCGGCGGAAGTTCAATCACGGCATTCTATACACCTTCGTGAAGATCACTAAGCTAGGTGGAACACAAACCGGAAGTGCCGTGTGGAACGCACGGCACTTCCGGCCCGCGAAAATCGCGGAGGTTTTCATTGGCCAAAGGGGGTACAAATACAGGAAACTAACAGAGTGTGAATATTCCCAGCTTGAAAAAGGAAACCTATGTGTTTCCGAAACGCGTTGCTGACTACTATATGGATCTCTCTGACTGATCCTAATGGTGTAATCCTGAACTTGATGCACTGAACCTGGACACTTGGACACTTTATTTAGAACGCACCTTCTGGCACTTTTTGCACTTTATATTCGGGGACTCATCCAAAATCAAGCCTCCTGCGGTGGTGCCGCAGAAACTTCAGTTGAAGTATAGCCCACCGCAGCACCGATTCATGGTGAGATGACTGTTTGTTTTTCCCAGAATATATGAAAATCAGCTTTTCCATTTGATGTCCGAAGGAATTGATGTCTGTAAGTTTATATATGTTTTTACAATTGTGATTTTTTTCTCCTAAATAAACCCTTGTTGATTCATAAGGTGTATATCTTCACATCTGTTTGAAATTGTTGCGCCAAGCTACAACTGTCCTGTTTCTAGAATAATGTGAAAGAGGCAAGTATATAAAGGGGTTACTATTGTGTTGCATGATTTGTATAAGGGGTATATGGGGTGGTAAACTTAGGTGACCACATAAAAGGCGCTGAAATGTTGTCTACCAAGTTTTGGCTTTCAGTATTTTTTTATGACTGGAATACTGCCTCCCCCCGCAAGTATCTTAGGACATCGGCATCCTGCGGGTGCACCTTTGGAGGGCACCCGCCAATATATATCCCTGCATTTTCCAGGCATATATAATTAGTTGAAAGTATTTACACAAATACAGACACACCCATGAGCAGACCGCCCAACCAGAACACTGGTCACTCCTCCCACATTATTAGGTGTTGGCCAAAACCCTTATTATTGCGAATAATAGGCCCTTGATCATTTTCAGCTCCAGGCCCATTTATACCTTAATCTGGCACTGGATGCAGGGGATTATTAATGCACGAATTAGATGTGCAGCACTGGATTGGTGTATTCAGGGGGAAGGAGCGCTATGAAGGGCTCCAGTGCCCAGCGGCCCTTGAGCACAACACACCCTGCACCCATAATAAATACGCCTGCAATGTGGATCTTCAGTACGGCAATAATTGTTGAATTTACTGGTTCTTATTCCAAAGGCACAATGGATGTGTGGCCGGAGAGCCCGGCACACGGGGTTAATGGCGGCTACAGCACTGAAGGGGTTAACTCTCCGTGCTTTGCCGTTATTCAGAACAAGGGCACTTGACATGTGTTAACTGTATGAGCAGCACTGAGCTGGGACAGGACCCTTCTGCAGTGCTGATGTAAGTTGTAGCCTGCTGCTGGGCACCAGGCACAGATTATATGTACTTATGAAATATATGTTTGGCACTGAGCTAGGACTGCACCATATATTGTGTATATTGTATTGAATATTGAGGAATGCATTCTGGACTTACAATGCACTTTGTACATTTCTGGGGGGAAGAAATTTAGCAAATCTTGGTGATGAGGAAATGAAATGCTAATCTGCCCCTCTTCTCAGAAGGTCTGTGAGTGTCCAAAACATAGCAGGGAGTAGGCTCTGTGTCTGAAGCCCTGTGTAAAAGGTGCTAAAAAGGAAATTTGTGTACCATATGTGATGGGTCCCTGAGCCCAGGACATCCTGTGTGTGAGGTGTTGATGAGGCACAGACATTTGTGTTTCGTTATGTAAACATGCTACCAGGAGATAAATATCTCCCCTGTTCCTGAAAGTTATATATTCTAAGGAAATTGGATTTATCCTTTGTAGTATGTAATCTTGGTTCGTTATGCACGGGAAGTAACGTATCAGATTGAGATGCAAATTGTAAATGTATGGGGGAGGATCTGACAATGTCAAAGAGTTTTCTGCCTATATAAGCAGGGCTCTGTGAGCCCAAAGTTGTACTCTGTTCTACCTGTCCTGCTGTAAACATTCTGCTGTATGCTGCACTCTCCTATTCTAGGAGAGAGTTCTTTTAAGAACTTTGAGCAAATATACATCTTCTTGCCTCAAAACGTCTCTGCCATCTTGCGACTAACAGAATTACCGCAATAATTCTGTTCTCCGGCTGTTCTGGGTAAAGGTATCCAGCGTCCTTCAAGCTCCGTTCTGCCAGCTACCGAAGCAGAGGTCTGGTCCGTGAACCAGAGGGGAAGCCACTGACGCCAGCCAGGAGTGTGTCAGCAGCGCGTCGACGCATACACTCCCGCAGGTAGTACTCAGGTGCCAGCCGTTGGTCCTGAGGAGGTAACCGTGGTTCCAGGCGCCACGTATAAGGAGTCTGGTGGATGCAGCGATACCCCGCCCACTGCGTAGTGGGCGGAGTCAGTAACAGGCGGTTGCTGACGGTAACAGGGAATCCCCTATTGGCCAGGTCCCGTGAGACCAGGAACCGCTATCTGTGGACCCGAAGGGCGTAGCCAGAGCTAAGGGCAGGCGTCCGGTCACAGGATGTATGCGCACAGTATAGTGAGGAATACAATATATAGTGAGCTTACAGCAGGGGTGTCCAAACTTTTTGCGATGAGGCCCTAGGGCCAGATTTGGTGAGGTAAAAATGTGGGGGGCCGACCATTCAGCCTGACATTCTTTGAATCATTAATCACATCAGAATGGTCCCCCACTCTGCCTCCATTCACTTTATGTCCCCCAGCCGGCCCCTTCACTAGCGTGGCCGCCCTGCCCCCATCCAGCTCTGTTGGTGCCCCCCCCCCCCCATACCTCACTGAACTGGCTGCCCTCTCCCAGAGGAGCCAGGATGTAGGCAACCCTGAGCAGGAGACAGAGTAAACTGCTTATATGCGGCTTCACAATGAAAATGAGTTTAAGAAGAGTTGGACAGACAGAATGTGCACTGATTGTCTGTATGTATAGAGCAGTAATTCCCAACCTCGGCCCTCAAGGCACAAGAACAATCCAAGTTTTAAGGATAGCAAAGTTTTAGCCCAGGTAACTTAATTAGGGTTGGGATCATTTGGTCTAACGATTCATTTTATATTATTATATCATTTTATTTTTACAATTAATAAATTTGCATATCAATTTTGAGAACCGTCTTGTCTAATTATTGGTACAGCCAGCGCTGGCACATTTTTCTATTTTCCAGTGTAAGAATAAAGCAGTCAGTATTTACCCTGCACAGAAACAAAATAACTCACCCAAATCTAACTCTCTCTGCACCTGTAACATCTGCCCCACCTGCAGCGCAGCATGATTTTGTCCATTAAAGAAGGAGTTTGATTTTTCCAAACAACCTGTATCAGCCCTATCGTTCAGAGCTAATGATGTCTATATAGGAAATATATGCCAGGTACAACATGGCTTCTATAGAATAAGCAATAATCCCCTGAACAGCGGAGTTACCGTATACAGATCACGCTTACAGGAGCTGACACAATATCAGTAATAATTCCCTTTTACATCCAAGCTTTATCCAGTTCACCAATTACATCCTACTGAACCTGGAGGGCTCAGCCGCAGAGTCAGGAATACCATTCATCTTGCAGTGGGAGAATACTGAATGCAGCGGACGGTAACTTGTGTGATAGGGAGAATTAATATTGTAGATTTTGCAGCAGATTTTATATCATTCTGTTTGAATTTCAAAACGAATCGAAGTGAAACAATGGTGATGAGATTCCTAAAAAGTAAACTGCAGGCAGCGATTCCGTTCAGCCAGGTTTTATGTGACGTGCCTGCGCCCCCAGCTGGTCAGCGCGAGTAAGAAAGACACCTGCATTATTACAGATGACGTCTGTTGGATAAAAATTTGAAAGCTGAATTTTATTTTGTTTTCATCTCCAGAGATAAATTCACAGATTTTAGCTCAAAATTGTACAAGACCTTCTCTAGAACATGACTGTGAACATGTTAGAAATGAATCGCATTGTATTGTTCCCGAATAGATCAAATTTACAAATGCCAACTAAAACATAAGTACATACTGCATACTTACCTACTTTCTGGCTGCCCTTTCCACCAATGGGCGGGGCTGCGGGGAGTGAAAAGGGGTGGGCCAGGGGCGGAGCCACACTAGTGGCTATTTGTTTGGGGGAGTGTACCGAGTGATCGTGCTGTTTTAGCCACGCCCCCAATGTGCAATGCCATTTTTAATGCATTGTACACTGTGGGCGGGGCTAAAACGGCGCGATTCACGTCATTTGACTCGCGGATCCCCCTGCCGAGGGTCGCGGGTGCCGGCAGGGGGGTCGCAGGTGCCGGCAGGGGAATCGCGGGAGCCAGGGAGGGTTGGCTCTCTTTCCGGGGCACCAGGAGGGGGACCCAATTTCTGGGACCCTCACGGCCATTCCGGGAGGGTAGTCAACTCTGACGTACTGATCATCAGCAGACGCTGCCAGGGGAACATTCTCCAAGGTGGAGATGAAGGGGGTAATTCTGTAAGGCTCGGTAAACAGCAAAAATCGCTGCCTCGCAGACCTGCTGTAACTCACCGGCCCGATGTACCTCACCGAACAGTAGAATCCCCTCGGTACCATGCAAGGGGATGTATTCGCTAAGGTAATATTGATTTAGACACTTTTTAAATAATGGGGTGGGTTATGTGCCTACAACATTTTGCGGA
The DNA here is from genome assembly GCF_055691185.1 of Crinia signifera. Classification (NCBI taxonomy): domain Eukaryota; kingdom Metazoa; phylum Chordata; class Amphibia; order Anura; family Myobatrachidae; genus Crinia; species Crinia signifera. The sequence goes on along the minus strand of NC_139219.1, from coordinate 319,535,611 downwards.
CACAGCACTGAGATGCGAGCAGTTTGCTACTCAGTGAAACTTTGCGCAGTATCGGCTGCACCCATGTGTTGGGTGGTGTGTGATGTCACCCAGCCGTTAAAGCCCTCCCCCTGACATGCCTGCATTGTCTCGACCGCTGGCATGAAATGCTGAAGCGATGCCCAGGTATATGCATACATGTACATGCACCCGAGATCCATAGGATCGCATGGTGCATACGCTCCCATAAACGGGCTGCAGCTTATTGCAATGGCAAGTGGAAGGGCGCAAAATGTATGGTTTGCTGAAGGGCGCCGGACACCCTAGCACCGGCCCAGTTGGGAGATATGTTGCCATCACCTGTGGTGAAACACCTTTCTTATCAATTACCTTGCTCCCCACAGGTGATAGCAATCATACATTACTAGGGAAGTTCAGGAACAGAGCATTTTCTCCCTCATGGAGAGGGTCAGGTTGGCAACAATGCAAAAGTGATTACATGGTAAATGATTGTACCACTTTAAGTATAGTTATATATAGACATGCATTGCGCCCGTGTAATTGTTTCCTCATTTTTAAACTCAGCCTGTTACACGGCAGTTAGGAGTTGATTGGCTGCTTCCTTGGGCCCTATACAGAGCTGCGTTTCAGATTCTATGCTAGGCTTATTGTTCTTAGACAATTCTCAGCAAACCTGGGCATGTGGATGATCAGGATCTTGTACGTTTGCATAGTCTAGATAAGTGGTTCCCAACCTTGGTCCTCAAGTGCCCCCAACAGTGCACATTTTCCAGGTCTCCACACAGAATCACAGGCAAAATAATTAGCTCCACCTGTAGATCTTTTAAAATGTGTCTAATTAATGAGTGCACCTGCTGGAAAACATGCACTGTTGGGGGTACTTGAGGACCAGGGTTGGGAATCACTGGTCTAGATGCAGCTGTGCAAATAATCAAGCGATAGGACCCAGAGTTAGGAATAAATAATCGAATCTCTTATTTTGCATGCAAATATTTTATTGAAGGTGGAAAACACAGAAAGTGATGACGGTCACTAGTACTGAGTGAAACCCTGCAGCATTTTAAATGCATTCAGAAAGTGGCCAAATACACCCCTCATATACTGACAAATATTTCCTGGGTTATTGCACATGAACGCGCAACAACCTGGGAAATTGGTCAGTGTGAACGGGTCCTGCAAGACCAATGTTGCCTACTTTTCAAGTCTCCTCTCTGGGAGAAGCCCCGGAGGACACTGTCAGCAGCACTTCTGTGGGCCGGCCTAATGTAGACATAATCAAGCCCCGCCCCCAGTACTGCAAATCCCGCAATTTGCAGATCTTTGGGGATGGGCGGGCTAAATATGCAAATCACTTAATTTAGCAAACAACCCAGTGACTCACGGTAATTTACCTCTGCGCCCAGGGAGATTCGGGGGGGGGCGACCCGATTTTCGGGAGCCTCCCGGGCATTCCGGGAGGGTAGGCAACCCTGTGAAAGATATTCCCTGGTCCAGCACTCCGGTATTTCAACCCATGTCTTGAACAGGGTTGGACCCAGGACACTTGCGGGTCCAGGGGCAGTGTAAATGGGTAACCCGGGTCGACGTGACCAGAGTCACATTCACTGTCCTGTAAAGGAGCCACTGAAAGATGCTGACATCTTCAGGCCCCACCTCCCATTGACGTCACCCATCACGCTTTATGCCGGGTCCGGCGGCTAGTGTGAAAGCACTTGCAAGCTGGGACACACCCGGGATTTTGGACCCAACTTGCAACCCAGCTTGCAAGCACTTGCTAGTGTGAAAGGGGTGTGGCTTACCATGCTAATATAGTAACCACGATCAGACCCTTGCACTACATCTCCCAGGTAATACCTGCTCGCATACCTGGGAAGAATCCTCAGGTACTCTACGAGCATGCATGTTAAATGCCTGTGTATATCATTATTGACTTGATTTGCTGTATATTATGAAATATTTAACCTTCCAAAAAGCACAAGCACAGTGGTTGCCCATAGCAACCAATTACAATCCATCTTTTATTTAGCTAGTGCAGTCTATAAAATGGTAGCTAGACTCTGGTGGTTTCTATGTGCAATACCTTTTACCTGTCCTCTATATAGAAGGCTTGATAAATGTCAGTGCTGGTTGTAGTGCTTCCAGGGTTCAGTAAGGTGAATAGAGGCGAGGAGCAGTGTCAGGAACATATATATTATTTCTCCCTTCATACTTAACCAAAATCAATAAATGAGGCTCCATCTGAAAGATTACGTTCGCTCTTTCTGACAAATTGTTAATTTACAATCACACATTGTATTTTTTGTTTACAAATCAACGTTAATGACTGTGTTGGGACATCACATACCTTCCCTCTGGAGTTATGCGTGTCCCCATGCATTGCATAACATGAGGAAACAAAAGAACCATAATAACATTTAAATACAGTTTTAGATTTCACAATCTTTAGTATAACTTCCTCAAGAACCGGCCACATGCGCCACATCCCTGCTAACAAAGCCGCTGCTTGGGACTACAAATTGGGGCATACAAAGGCAGCAGGAAGAAAGGCCGATTACCTTCCATGACTCAGGTGCAGCCAGCAATGGGGATCGCAGCAGAGGCCTCTATACACAGGCCCTGATATCCTTCCCTGTCTCTGCAGACAGGTCATCCAGAGACCCAGACCTCTCTATAATAAGAGGGGAAGGGCTCCTCCTGAGGGATCCGATACGAAATCCCGGCGGTCGGGATCCCGGCGGTCGGAATCCCGACACTGGAATCCCGACCGCCGAAATCCCGACATGGGGGGGTCGTGGACACCCACGGAGGGAGAAAGTTTCGGGATTTCGGCGGTCGGGATTCCAGTGTCGGGATTCTGAACGCCGGGATCCCAACCGAAGGCAAATTGACCGCATCCCCTCCTGAGGTATCTCTGAAATTTAAGGAAAAAGAAAAACTATTAGGTGGCCCATGTGAAAATGGGGATCCCTTATTCTCCCTGTATACTTAACCAAAATCCATAAATGAGGCACCATTTTAAAGATTAAGTTCTCCACTAAACGCTTCATCATCTCCTCGTTTGTAGGCCCCTTAAGATGATCATTTTTGCTCTGCTACTCCAAATGGCTACAAATGAACCGGTTCTTCTTCACCCTATGACAAACCACCAACCAAACTATAAAATTATTTGTATTTTATTTGCAGGCACAAATTTCACACCGGCCACCGAGTTTTTTTTTTTTTTTTATAAAGGATTATCTGCACTCATGATCTAAGCAAATAATTGCTGCATATTTTCATGAATTAAGTGGTGACATTTTTTTTTTTTTATATTCTAATAGGGCCTACAACATACGGTTCCATGTAGTCTGCTTTTTCTATTTCATTTTGCTTATATGTAAAGAAAATTGAATTAAAATCAAAGGAAATCGAATGCATTCGATTTCAATTCGATCCCGATGCACGGAAATGTGGCATCGACATGGAATATAAAAATAGACTGTGCAGGCAAGATCTGTACTATATCTGTACTATACAGTCCAAATGGAATGTTTAAATGGTGCCGTGCGATTTGATCCCGATTCAATCGGGACTGAATAGAAAGTAAATTGCACCGTGTGTACACTACTTAAGAATAAAAGGGTCTGTTACATTCCAATCACCTCATCTCTCTCTCTCGCTCTCTGGGCCAGATGTAACAAGCTTAGAAAAGTTACAAAATGGAGAGTGCTAAACAGCTAGCCACTCAGCTCCTAACTGTCATGTTACAGGCTGGGTTTTTTTATTACGCTCCTCTTTATCACTTTTTGAAGTGATAAAACCTGGCCCTAAAACCTCTCTCTCTTTCTTGTTTTCTCTCTCAATAAAACCCCTTTTACACCAAAGTTCCGGGTCGCACCCGAGTTTTTGGACCCGTCTCCAACCCAGAACATTTCCCGGGTTGAATCTCTTATATATTTGGCTACATCTGTCACTCAAAGTGTGTCTGGAGCTGTAACGCTGACTCACATGACTGACTCACATGACAGAGAACCAGCCCAGTGAGCCCACAGACAGTGCCAAACACCCTCTGCCTCTCCATGTTACACAGCAAAGACACAGCTACTCACCAGACACACCAGCTGAGCGCCCCATACCTCCCAACATGACCCTCTCCAGGAGGGACAGAATGCTCTGTTTGTGGACTTCCATCTTAATTTATGATTGTCATCACCTGTTTTAAACAGGGTAATTGATAAGAAAGGTGTTTAAGCACAGGTGATGGTAATCCATAAATTAAGAAGAAAGTCCAGAAACAGAGCAATGTGTCCCTCCTGGAGAGGGTCATGTTGGGTATGCACCCCCCCCCCCTTATTCACGGCATCCCCACGATTAAAAGGCACATGCAAAACACTGACATGGCTATGGTCGACAATGAAAAAGATTAATTTTTCACTTTTTCAATGTTTTCATATTCTTCCTCATGTGTCGACATGGACACCAATGAAGTGCCACACTTATGTCAAAATTTACATGTGTTGACCTTTCTGTGTTGATTTTTTCTTGTGGCGATTCGCGGCACCCCCCGCGACCCCCCTCCCGCGATTTGCAGCACCCCCCCGCAATTCGCGGCCCCACCCCGTGACACCCCCCCCCTTCTGCGATTCGCGGCACCCCGCGCCCCCCCTCCCACGATTCGCACCAACCCCCCCGGCCCCCCCTCCCGCGGTTCACGGTGCCTCCCACGACCCCCCCTACCGCGATTCCCCACCCCTGACCCCCCCTCCTGTCATTGCGGCAACCCCCCGCAGCCGCAACCCACCCTCCCGCGATTCACTGCAACCCCCAGCGCCCCCCTCCCACGATTCGCGGCACCCACACCCCCCGCGACCCCCCCTCCCGCAATTCACGGCATCCACCCACTACCCCTCCTCCCGTGATTCGGACACCCCTCACCTCCTCCCCCCCCACCCACCCCCACCCCCACGCGCGATTCACGGCAACCCCAGGATTAAATGGCACATGCAAAACACTGGCACGGCTATGGTCGACAATGAAAAAGGTTGACATGAGTTTTTGAAGAATTATTTTTCTTTTTTTGAATCTCTTATCTATTTGGCTACATCTGTCACTCAAAGTGTGTCTGACCCTCTAACGCTGGGTGGAGCCTCTGACTCACATGACAGAGAACCAGCCCAGTGAGCCCACAGTCATAGGAGGGACACCTTGCTCTGCTCCTGCACTTTCCTTTTAATGTATGATTGCCATCACCTGTGTTGAAGCACCTTTCCTATCAATTAACCTGTTCAACACAGATGGAGGTAATCATACATTAGGAAGAAAGTCCAGCGGCAGAGCATTGTGTCCCTCCTGGCATGGGTCATGTTGGGAGGTATGCACAGTGCCAGACACCCTCTGCCTCCCCATGTTACCCAGCAAAGACACAGCTACTCACCAGACACACCAGGTGAGCGCCCCCCCTCCCGCGATTCGCGGGGCCCCTCCCACGATTTGCGCGCTCCCCCGCCCCCGCAAACCCCTCCTACCGCAAATCGCGGCAACCCCAGCCCCCACGACCCCCCTCCGGCGATTCGGGGCACCCCACCCCCCACGTCCCACCCCTCCCGCAATTCGCAGCACCCACCCCTGCGACCCCCCCCCTCCCCCAATTCATGGCACACCCCCCACCACCACCCCCCCTCCCGTGGACACCCCCCCCCCCCCCCCCAGGCGCTGCGATTTACAGCATCCCCAGGATCAAATGGCACATGCAAAACACTGACACGGCTATGGTCGACGATGAAAAAGGTTGACATGAGTTTTTGAAGATTTATGTTTCATTTTAAGGATGTTTTCATATTCATTCTCATGTGTCACATGGTTACCAATGAAGTGCCACACTTATGTCAACATTTACATGTGTTGACCTTTCTGTGTTGATTTTTTCTTGTGGCGATTTGCGGCACCCCAGCGCCCCCCTCCCATGATTCGCGGTACCCCCCCCCCACGCGACTCCCCTCCCGCAATTCGCGTCACCCACCCCCCACGACCCCCCCTCCCGCAATTCGCGGCACCCCCCGCGACTCCCCCACCCCGCGCAATTCGCAGACACCCCCCACCTCCCTCCCCCCCCCATGCACGGCAACCCCATGATTAAATGGCACATGCAAAACACTGACATGGCTATGGTCGACAATGAAAAAGGTTGACATGAGTTTTTGAAGATTTATTTTTCACTTTTTGAATGTTTTCATATTCATTCTCATGTGTCGACATGGACACCAATGAAGTGCCACACTTATGTCAACATTTACATGTGTTGACCTTTCTGTGTTGATTTTTTCTTGTGGCAATTTTTTTCCAGTGACAACTATGTGCACGTCAACCTAGACATCATCAACCAATTCTTTGTATAATATATAACACCTGTTCTGTTTTACTGTAGGTGTTTTGTCAGATCTTTTACTGCTACTATTACTGTTTATGTAAATGCATTCTGAATGACAGCAACATCCTTCCATCCTTCTACAAGAATATATAACCAACTAGGTTGATTCATCGCGCCCCGTGCCCCTCCTCCCGCAAATCGCGGACCCCCCGCACACCCCCCTCCCGCGATTCACGCCCCCCTCCCACGATTCACGTCACCCCCGCGCACCCCCCTCCCGCAATTCGCAACCCCCGTCGCGCAATTCACGCCCCCTCCCGCGATTTGCTGACACCTGCACCCCCTCCCTCCCTTGATTCACGGCACCTCCGTGCCCCTCCCGCAATTCACGGCACCCCTAAGCCCCTCTTTAGTCCCCCGTATACTCACACACCCCTATCACTACCCAGCTTCCTGCTCTCCTGAACCGTAACTTCCATCACTGGGGAGTCGCTGACGCTGTTTTGCCCACATGCCCCTATCATGCCTCACAGCCCAGCCTCCTGCTCTCATGCACCCTAACTCCCACCCAGTAGGAGGAGACACTGACTCAGGGCCACCATCCTGTACTGCCACGCTGGACCCTCACCCACTGGCAGAAGCTGCACAGTATCTCCCACCCTCCTCTTTAGTCCCCCTTATTCCCACACTCCCCTATCACTAGCCAGCCTCCTGTTTTCCTGTGTCCTGACCTCCGCCAGTGTGGAGCCGCTGACTCAAAAACACCCTACTATACTATTGCACACACACACCTAAACAACACGCACACACACCCCACACCCACAAATGTCACTGTACCATCCACACTATCAATGTACATCTTACTCTGTAACCGCTTTTTAATTCAACAAAACAATACACACCCCCTTCCAAATCATATGCTCTCTATTTAACACATTCACCTATAACTCAAGTTGCAATACAGGCCATCTGTCATACAAATCTAACCATATTTCTCACAATACAAACGTTCACAAATTAAGGGGGCGCAGCCCCTTATGACGGTGTGAAGAGCGCCCGTAGGGCGCGATGAATCACCTAGTTGCCAAATAAGAGGGGATGCGGTAATTTGGTCTACAGCATTATGTTCGACATTCATTAGGTCGACACCGTTAGGTCGATGTGGGAAAAGGTCAACATGGGAAAAGGTCGACATGGTTCTAGGTCGAAAGGTCATTAGTTCGACAGGTCGTTAGTTTGACAGGTCATTAGTTTGACATTGTCTAGGTCGACAGTCAAAAGGTCGACATGGGGCTTTTCACTGTTTTTTGAGCCGATATGTGCCGACAGGTGGTATTTCATGCCCTACCATCCACTAGGGCGTGGTGGGAGAATAAAATAGTGTGCCGAGTGCAGCGAGCGATGCAAGGGGATGCGGTGCACTTCAATGTGTGTCCATGTCGACTGTGTTGACATTCAGGTAAAAAAAACAGTGAAAAACCCCATGTCAACCTTTTGACTGTCGACCTAGACAATGTCGAACTAATGACCTGTCGAACTAATGACCTTTCGACATAGTACCATGTCGACCTTTTCCCATGTCAACCTAGACCCATGTCGACCTAGACCCATATCGACCTTTACCCATGTCGACCTAATGGTGTCAACCTAATGAATGTCCACCATAATGCTGTATACAAAATGATCCCAACCATATAAGAAGACCGGGTTATTGCCTTGGTATTAAAGGGGTATCAAAAACATTGGACTAAATACTTTACTTAAATTATTTTCATTCCAATGTAATACTGGTTGAATATCATACTATTATACAATGCATGGCCCCATATATGCTGGCTCATGTATTTTGCTACATAATCATTTCTGTCGTTAGATGGTCAGTCTTGAAGATTAATTAGATCTACTATTTTTACTGATATAGCTGTCAAGTGCGCTGGTGCCCTCTTGTGGTGTGGTTGAGGTCATGCAATATCAGAATTGGTCGATTTACTCTACATGACCAAATGTCGTCATAATAATAATTAAAAATATCATAAAATAAAAATGAAACAATTTTGCAGTTTTTTTTTTTAGTTGGCAGACAATGGGGCTAATTCGGTTAGCACAGCAGATTGTCGGTAATCTGCACAAAACAGGTGTCCCTGCATTCTGGAGGCTCTCGCTTGGATCTCCGGTATACTTCAGCAACATCTCTAATCTGAAGCAGGGAGCTAGGTTACCCAGTTACTGGTCACATGGAAGGGAGAGAAAGAGCCCAGTAAGGCTAAACTTGACTTACTTATGTATATACTATACAGCAAAGATACGTCAATAGTACTGAATATCCCAGGGACCCAGGGCCGGTGTAAGGCTTCTCAGCACCCTAGGCAATACTTCAACCTACTCCATAATTATCGCATATGTTACAGCGTATGCGATAATTATGTCAGAGAAAGGCGGGCGCGGATGTTAGAGCATCCCACCCTGAATCTTTGCAAATTCTTCATCATACATTAGGTGGTTTGCAGATATTGGATCCTGCAGAATACCTCTGGTTGCACTTCCATGCTGATAGTCTTTGACTGTGATATATATTCTGCTGCTAGTATGTCCAGTGATGAGAGCCGGCAACAGAAGTCTTGGGGCCCCATACACTGATATCTCTGACACCCCCCCCCCCCCCCGTCTTCATCAAGCATTTTAGTGGTGCAGAGTAGGGAGGGAGGGTGGGAGTAATAGTGCGGAGTAGGGAGGGAGGGTGGGAGTAATAGTGCAGAGTAGGGAGGGAGGGTGGGAGTAATAGTGCGGAGTAGGGAGGGAGGGTGGGAGTAATAGTGTGGAGTAGGGAGGGAGGGTGGGAGTAATAGTGTGGAGTAGGGAGAGAGGGTGGGAGTAATAGTGTAAAGGAGGGAGGGTGGGAGTAATAGTGTAAAGGAGGGAGGGTGGGAGTAATAATGCAGAGTAGGGAGGGAGGGTGGAAGTAATAGTGCAGAGTAGGGAGGGAGGGTGGGAGTAATAGTGCAGAGTAGGGAGGGAGGGTGGGAGTAATAGTGCAGAGTAGGGAGGGAGGGTGGGAGTAATAGTGCGGAGTAGGGAGGGAGGGTGGGAGTAATAGTGCGGAGTAGGGAGGGAGGGTGGGAGTAATAGTGCGGAGTAGGGAGGGAGGGTGGGAGTAATAGTGCGGAGTAGGGAGGGAGGGTGGGAGTAATAGTGCGGAGTAGGGAGGGAGGGTGGGAGTAATAGTGCGGAGTAGGGAGGGAGGGTGGGAGTAATAGTGCGGAGTAGGGAGGGAGGGTGGGAGTAATAGTGCGGAGTAGGGAGGGAGGGTGGGAGTAATAGTAATAGTAATAGTAATAGTAATAGTAACCTATAGAGCCATATACAAAATCCCCTCAGTATTGCCATATACAGAATGCCCCATATGAAGAATGCCCCCTTTAGTGCCTTATGCCTAATGCACAATGCCCCGCGTAGTGTCTAATACCTCCATCAATACTCACTGCTACAACTACTCCTGCTGCTCCTGCTGCCTTCTTGTGCACCTCAGGATTCTCACTTCTCCTCACAAGACAGGCCTGTATGCAGCGAGCTCTGATTGGTTGGCACAAGCCACCCCGAGCAGACAGAGCAGTGTGTGGACCGCGCCTCCTACTAACCTTTGGGAGTCAAGGATGCCGATTTGTGTTTATGCTAGAGGGTGCTTAGAGAGGTTCTGGCCTCATGAGGGGGGCATGTCATTTGGGGAGGGGGTGTGGCCCTGCAGTGTGCTGGCCTGGGCGGTCCTGTGTCATGGTGTGCAGTGGCTAGTGCTTCACACTGTATAACACATGGTGGTGTGCTTGCCTCCCACTGTGGGCACACATGCTGCACGGAGAGGACGGTGTGTGTACAGGGAGAGCACACATTGGGCAGCACGCACACTGCACTCTGCCTGTTGGTTGTTGCTCGCCGGGCGGCAGGTTCGGTGGTGTGGGTGCAGCGCACACGAATCAGCAGGTGGATGTGGCCTGGCAGTGGGACTTAGGAGGTTGCAGGCCAGTGGGTGTTCATAGTTTTCTGTGGGTGCTCTAGCCCTTCTACCCACAGAATTGGCACCTATGTTGGGAGTCACCACCGGCGGGCAGACGTCTGAGCGATGTGACATTGGGCGCCTGGGCGACTGTAAGGCTGACGTCTGTGTGTCAGTAGAGTGGGCATCTAAGTGACAGGGGGTCAGGCAGCTGAGCAGTGGGAGCGGCCTTTGAACCCCTCAGATCTTCGGGCCCGGGACGGCTGTCCCCCTTGACCCCCCTGTCGCCGGGCCTGCCAGTGATACATACTTGTTATGCATATCAGCTTGCAACTGTTCTTCAGTTTGTTCTAGTTTTTGGGGGGTAACATCTGTAGACTTGACAGGCAGTTCGGCTTTATATTTGTGTAACGTGTTGTATTTGATTTAATGGCGGTAGAAAAGCATAATGTATATTACTGATTGTGAATCCATCTTGTATCTTATTTCATATGAACATGTAAGCAATACTTCTGAAAGTTCTGAGAGGTTTTACAATTGGTTTACTATGTAACCATGCCCCAATCTGTGTTATTTTCTTTAGGACAACCGTAGGATGTTTTCCCCGATAAACTTTGGACACAGTTACCTCCTAAAACTGCTTGTAGACCTGCACCCTTCAGCATCCATCTGTCTCCCCCAGCATATGGGTTGCCTTAGGAGTCTAAGCAATGGTCCATCGATGCTCTATTCCATATTTTCTCAGGAATATTTCCACTCCCACGTTGAGGTGTTCTTCACCATTATCACATCTTCGGGTCTTGAGTCTGTTACCGGGTTGAATCTCTACAAGTCTGTTGTAGCCTTCAAACTTTGCTACTTCTGTGTTCTCTCTTATAAAGCACAATTGTGACATTCTATGTACATCAAAAGCATCTGTATACCCTTACTTTACTTCCATTGGACCACACGTTTTTATTTATTATTTGGTTTTATAACTCTGCTTGCTGACTGGTGACTTCCTAATATTCAGCTTCCACATATGGGTTTTTACTATGTCTCCTGATGTATCCAAGGAGATCGAATCTTCTATGCCAGAGTTTACTGACTGTGGGTCATTTGCAGTGGTGGCTCCAGAGGTGAGGCTGCAGCACAGTTCAATTCAAATAGGGGAAGCCACACCCACTGCCGCCAACTGCCGTTCCAAACGGACTCACTGGCAGTGGGTGTGGCTTCCCTATTTGAATCTCATACTGTGCTGAAGCCCCTCCTCTGAAGTCACTACTGGTCAATTGTTATCATTACACAACAGAGCTATGTATCAAGGGTGCACAAAAACTGACATGATCACTCAAGTCCGAATTTGCTCCCCCCATCCGATGGTTTGGGTATGTGCATATGTAATCCCCAAGAGCGGACACCTTTGCTGAAGGGTTGCCAAGGGGGCGGACACAGGGGAAAATGCTGGGCGTACCCCTGCAAACACAGGCCTGCCCATGCATCCTTGGGGTGGGTGGCTGACATCACATGACGCCAGAGCCCACCCTCAATAATAAAATGTTGTAGGAGGGGGAAGATACATTGAGGGACAGTAGACCAATGAACCAAGTGGTCCTTAGGGTAAAACCTCAGAGGATGACAATGTGCTGTAATAATGGCAGGAGGGTAAGAGTTTTGGGTAGGAATAATGGAGAGGAGATGGGACAGAATGTTGGGCTGGATTGGGGGTGAGAAGTGAGATCTTGAAGGATTTATGCAGACATGGGCATTATACAGAGAACTCATGATCTGATTACAGTGTAGAGAGGGGGACATGACCAGAAGCAGAATTAAAAGGTGGGGGCATTACCTCATGGAGTCCACAGCTCCAAGCACAAGAGGGCATTACATCTTAGAGGTAGATGGGCAGAAGTCCTAGGGCACTTATCACACATCTCCATGACCTGTCCATGCCCTGTTCACCTAGGAAAACAGATGACATCAAGCCAGTTTATATTCACCCTATAGGACAAGGGTGGCCAAACGGGTCCTCGAGATCTACTAAAGGTCCACATTTTGCAATTCAACGAGCTGTCCAGTTCTAGCAGTGACAATGTCCAGTTCTAGCAGTGACAATGTCCAGTTCTAGCAGTGATAATATCCAGTTCTAGCAGTGATAATATCCAGTTCTAGCAGTGACAATGTCCAGTTCTAGCAGTGACAATGTCCAGTTCTAGCAGTGACAATGTCCCGTTCTAGCAGTGACAATGTCCAGTTCTAGCAGTGATAATATCCAGTTCTAGCAGTGACGATGTCCAGTTCTAGCAGTGACGATGTCCAGTTCTAGCAGTGACAATGTCCAGTTCTAGCAGTGACAATGTCCAGTTCTAGCAGTGACAATGTCCAGTTCTAGCAGTGACAATGTCCAGTTCTAGCAGTGACAATGTCCCGTTCTAGCAGTGACAATGTCCAGTTCTAGCAGTGACAATGTCCAGTTCTAGCAGTGACAATGTCCAGTTCTAGCAATGACAATGTCCCGTTCTAGCAGTGACAATGTCCAGTTCTAGCAGTGACAATGTCCAGTTCTAGCAGTGACGATGTCCAGTTCTAGCAATGACAATGTCCCGTTCTAGCAGTGACAATGTCCAGTTCTAGCAGTGATAATATCCAGTTCTTGCAGTGAAAAATATCCAGTTCTAGCAGTGACAATGTCCCGTTCTAGCAGTGACGATGTCCAGTTCTAGCAGTGACAATGTCCAGTTCTAGCAGTGACAATGTCCAGTTCTAGCAGTGACAATGTCCAGTTCTAGCAGTGATAATATCCAGTTCTAGCAGTGACGATGTCCAGTTCTAGCAGTGACAATGTCCAGTTCTAGCAGTGATGATGTCCAGTTCTAGCAGTGACAATGTCCAGTTCTAGCAGTGACAATGTCCAGTTCTAGCAGTGACAATGTCCAGTTCTAGTAGTGTCAATGACCAGTTCTAGCAGTGACAATGTCCAGTTCTAGTAGTGTCAATGACCAGTTCTAGCAGTGACAATGTCCATTTCTAGCAGTGACAATGTCTAGCAGTGACGATATCCAGTTCTAGCAGTGACAATGTCCCGTTCTAGCAGTGACAATGTCCAGTTCTAGCAGTGACAATGTCCAGTTCTAGCAGTGACAATGTCCAGTTCTAGCAATGACAATGTCCCGTTCTAGCAGTGACAATGTCCAGTTCTAGCAGTGACAATGTCCAGTTCTAGCAGTGACGATGTCCAGTTCTAGCAATGACAATGTCCCGTTCTAGCAGTGACAATGTCCAGTTCTAGCAGTGATAATATCCAGTTCTTGCAGTGAAAAATATCCAGTTCTAGCAGTGACAATGTCCCGTTCTAGCAGTGACGATGTCCAGTTCTAGCAGTGACAATGTCCAGTTCTAGCAGTGACAATGTCCAGTTCTAGCAGTGACAATGTCCAGTTCTAGCAGTGATAATATCCAGTTCTAGCAGTGACGATGTCCAGTCAGGGGCAGAACTACTGCCGGTGCAGCCAATGCAGTTCATCGAGTCCCAAGGGAGTTAATGGGACCCAATGCTGCCCACCAGCAGCTCTGTCTCTGCCTCTGCCCAGCTCCCAGTAGTAAGAGTTCCTTTCCCCCTCTGCCCGGCACCTCATTTACCCCTCCACCTGGCATCTACAACTTTGTCCCTCCTCCGCCCAGCAGCATGAGCTCTGTCCCCACTCCACATGTCACATCCTTCCCCCCAACGGCTGGCAGCGACAGCCTTGTCCACCCTCTGCCCTGCAATGGGAGCTCAATCCCCCCTCCGCCATCCCCCCCCCCCCCCCGGCCCGGCAGTGGCAGCTTTTTTTACCCCATCTGCCCATAAGCGGAAGCCCCATCCTCCGTCTGTCTGTGGCCTCCTTCCCTCCTCCACCTGGCAGTGGCAGCCTTGTCCACACTCCCCATGGCTGTGGCAGCTAGCTCTCCCCTCCCTCAGCAGGCTCAACGTAGCTCTGTCCCACATACACACCACTGTGTATATAGAACTATGGGGAATTATGCATGTGGCACTATGGGGGCATTATATGTGTAGCACTATGTGGCAAGTATGTATGTGGCACTATTGGGGCATTATGCATGTGGCACTATGGGTGGCATTATGCATGTTGCACTATGGAGGGCATTATGCCCGTGGCACTACAGCGGGCATTATGTATGTAGAACTATAGGGGGCATTATATTTGGCACTACAGGGTGTATTATACATGTGACACTATGGAGGAAATTATGTATGTGGCACTACTGGGGGCATTCTGTGGGGCATTACGCGTGGAAGCAGCGTTGCTACTGCAGGCATTATGTGTGCTGCCACTGGGGTCATTATACATATACAGAGGAGGTGGAACCTGGTTAGCGTGGTAAGCATAGTGAGGTGTCGCCAAGTCAGAGAGGCGCTCCCCTCTGCGGGAATCCTCCGCCATCCCATGCCTGCCGTTTAAATTGTACAAAAAATCTGGAGCCGGGAACAGTGGGCAGGGGGGGAGTGGTGCCTCAGAGTCTCTGCCCACATACTGACAGAGACCCTGTGTTCTCCAAAAATGGCTGCCACCATAGAGGAGACAAATGCTTGAGGTCTTCTTCAAGGCTACCAGTGCTACCCAGAAGTGCGGATTCCATAAGCGCTGGCACAATGTGCGCCTGCGTTCCATGGAAATGAGCATGTTATCCCACCTGGGCAATGAGTATGTTATCCCACCTGGGCAACGAGCATGTTATGCCACCTGGTCAACAAGCATGTAATCCCCCCAGGCAATGAGCATGTAATGCCCTGGGCATCAAGCATGTAGTCCCTGTGGCAATGAGCATGTAACCCCCTGGCAAGGAGCATGTAAACCATGGCATTCAACATGTAACTTTTGACAACAAACATGTTTAGGTAAGTATGGTCGGAACTTGTGTAGTTTCACGGCGCCACTAAATCGCATGCGATATCGCATGCGATTTCACATGCGATTTACTATCCAGTTCATAACCCCACTATCCACTAGGGCGTGGAGTTGATTTTATATAGTGTGGCGAGTGCAGCAAGCCACCGAGCCCGAAGCGTGGCGAGCGGACACGGAATGTATTCCACAGAATTGCATGCAAATGCCATGCGATATCGTGAGTCGATGTGAAACAACACAAGTAGCGCTCGCCACACTTCGGGCTCGGTGGCTCGCTGCTCTCGCCACACTATATAAAATCAACTCCACGCCCTAGTGGATAGTGGGGTTATGAACTGGATAGTAAATCGCATGCGATATCGCATGCGATTTAGTGGTGCCATGAAACTACACGGTCATATGGCATAATATATAATGGGCATTATGGTTTGTGGCTTAGGGGGAAATTTACCAATATGAAAAACCTAGTTTTTCGTATTGGTATTTCCCCTACGACTGCATACGACTGTTTCAGTCGTATGCAAAGTCGTGTTCCGGAGGGGAATGTACAAAGCAGTCATATACGACTGCTTTGTAACCCTCCGATGTCGTAGGAATTCGCCAATCAGGAGCCGCTAGGCCGCAAGGCGGCCAATATCGGCATTCGGGAGGCGGAGCCGCACAATGTACACAAACACTGTGCGGCTCTCTGCTGTTCGTCTGGTTTCGCGTGTCGGTTTGTTTTTTTGCAAAGACCCCTTACCTGGACTATGTCGCCCTGGGACAGGTGAGTATGGTTTTCTTCCATAGGTTCCAACATGGATTTCGTCGGACTCCGGATGCCGACAGCGAGGACGACATGGACAGCGACGTCGACATGGATCCAGAAGACGACACAGGACCAGAAGACCAGGACATCAGGACCAGGGCTACCTACGGGAAGAAGATAGGTAAGTATTAGTATGTGTGGGCTTTGTATGTATTAAAGTTTTATTTTAAATGTGTGTCAGTGTGTTTTATTTTACTATTTTTAATACTGTGGAACTACAAGACCAAGCGGGCCCTTTAATGCCCCGCAGGCTGGGACTTGTGGTTCTCCAAGTCCCAGCTTGCGGGGAAGGCTTGCTGGGACTCATAGTGCCCCAGTATTAGACAATAGATTATTCTTTTTTTTTACACCACTATCAGCCCGGTGACCACAGCCCAGGGTCACCGGGGACAGCACCAGGCTTCAGCCTGGTCAGGTAAGTCCTGGAGGGGGGGACCCCTTCATTGGGGGGGTCCCTACTCCCCCAGGGCCCCTGGCCAGGCTAACTGGTCGGTAGGGTTAATGTTTTGGCCGCGGGACCTTATATCATAAGTGTCCCCCGGCTGTGACATTACCCTGCTGGCTGGTTTGGCCTGGGGCTGGTTCTTAAAATACGGGGGACCCCTAGTCATTTTGTCCCCCGTATTTTGGGAACCAGCCCCGGACTTGGAGCCTGGGGCTGGTTGTTAAAAATCGGGGAACCCCTATTTGTCGGGTTCCCTGATTTTTAATTACCGGCCCCGGCTCCTTCAGCCTGGTGCTGGTTACAGCTGTGGGGGGGACCCCACGCCGATTTTTTTTTAATAATTATTTTTTTTTTCTATTTTTTTACACTAAAGCCTGCACGGATCTGACTGATCCGTGCAGGATTAAAGCAAATATGACAGGGAAAGCAAGGTGTATTTTCCTGTCGTATTTGCGTGGGTGTTTCACACCACTTAGCAGCCGTATTATCAGTACGGCTGCTTAGTAAATCAGGAACCACCATTCTTTTGAATGGTGATTTCTGTCGTATTCTATCGATGGTGTAGACATTCGTATTTGTAAATATAAATACGAATGTTCCATCTTTAGAAATACGAATTGTTGTATTTTCGGGATTGTATATCCCGAAAATACAAATGTGTAAAAAATAGGTGTATTTCTGCCTACGAATACACCTATTTTTTTACGAATCCATTTTGGTAAATCTCCCCCTTAATGTGTAATGAGCAATATGGTGTGTGGAATAATATATAACTAGGTGATTCATCGCGCCCTACAGGCGCTCTTCACACCGGCGTAAGGGGCTGCGCCCCCTTAATTTGTGAACGTTTGTATATGAGAAATATGGTTAGAATTGTATGAAAGATGCCTGTATTGCAACTTGAGTTATAGGTGAAATGTGTTAAATAGAGAGCATGTGATGTGGAAGGGGGTGTGTATTGTTTTGTTTAATTAAAAAGCGGTTACAGAGTAAGATGTACATTGATAGTGTGGAGCATGGGTTCTCAAACTGTGGCCCTCCAGATGTTGTGAAACTACAAATCCCAGCATGCCTTGCCACAGTTTTAACACTCCCTTATAGCAAAACTGTGGCAAGGCATGCTGGGATTTGTAGTTTCACAACATCTGGAGGGCCGCAGTTTGAGGACCCATGGTGTGGAGGGTACAGTGACATTTGTGGGTGTGTGGGGTTGCGGGGGTCCCACGAATCGCAGGAGGGGGGGTCGCGGTGGTCCCGCGAATCGCGGGGGGCGCTGGGGTCCCGCGAAACGCAGGAGGGGGTCGCGGGGGGCGCGGGATTAATAGTGGATGGTGGCTGTGGAGTAATGTTGGATGCTGGGTGTGTACTGTAGCCCTGGCTGGGCGGGGGGAGGTGATGTCAAGGGGGTGGAACGTTATACACATGAAAACATTCTACACATAGAACACTGGTCTTTTCCATAGGGGGGGGGCGGGTTTGTGTATCCCGCTGGGTGGGAACATTATATACACAGGGGATGAGTGACAGATCTGGCTAAATATATAAGAGATGGGCATTACCGTGTGTGGTATAATGTGTATTAGGTATTTCGATGTGTGGCATAATGTGCAATTAACACTACAGTGTGTGGAATAATGTGCAATGGGCTTTAATTTTGAAGTGAACAAAAAGACACTATGCTTTTTTATGAGTGTTTGTTGGGGGGGGGGTCCATATTTTTGAACCTGGGCCCACATTTCGCTTGTTCCGCCTCTGTGTCCAGATGTAGCTGTGACAAGGTCCCAGATAACAAGCTGCTGTCTACTTACTTCTACATCTGCAGGACTTGCTCACACAGGGCTTTATTCTAGTTCACTCTTTCTGATAAAATCCTTCTTAGATGGACAAAACCATGTGCACTGCAGGGGGGCAGATGTAAAATGTGAAGAGAGAATTAGATTTAGGTGAGTTATTTTGAGGTGTGGTATGTGGCTCTGACAGTCGGGATCCCGACTGCTCGTACTCAGACAGCATGGCGAGCGCAAAAAAGCCCCTTGCGGGCATGGTGGCCCACTACGCGAGCCACCTATTCTATTCTCCCTCTATGGGGGTCTTGGACCCCCACGAGGGAAAATAGCGGGTGGCCGTCGGGCACCCGGCTGTCGGCGTTTTGACAGTCGGGATCCCGACATCGGGTAAATGACTGTCGGGATCCCGACTGTCGGAAACGCGTCCGGTACCTTTTTTTTGTTTCTGTGCAGGGTAAATACTGGCTGCTTTATTTCTACACTGCAATATAGATATCAGTTGGAAGTACAAACCCCACTCAAATCTAATTCTCTCTGCACAAGTTACATCTGCCCCACCTGCAGTGCACATGGTTTTGTCTATCTAAGAAGGATTTTGTCAGAAAGAGTGAACTAGAATAAGCCCCATAGTGCAATAATATACTAATTATCCAGAACACATTTTATGACACTGTATCCTTATAATTATAACTGCAATCAATTGCTGGGGTCATTTACTAAGATGGGAGTTCTACTTCACATGGGATGTTGCCATGGACAACCAATCAGATACTACGTATTATCTTATAGAAGATGCTAAACAATTAAGAAGTAAATTCTGATTGGTTGCCCATATCATCACATGTGAAGTAGAACTCCCGTTTCTGCCCGAGTTAATTAATGTTCTCAAAAATGTACAATGCCCTAAATGCCTTTAAGATAAAATAATACATTAAAGAGATCACCGGGATCATTTACAGAGACAGACGCAATGTAGCACAAAGGGTTAATGGAGAAGGCTGACGGCCCGTACAGAGCAGATGGCCCATCTAGTACGTGGATTATATTCAGGGGAAACCAATGTTTGGAAACAAAGCTCCTGAAGTTTCCAGCCAACGGTCGGAACAGTGGGGGTCACTCATGACCCAGAAAGAGGTGGAGTGCTGTCGTTCCGTGCCACAATGCCTGTGCTGATCCCACTCAGCACAATGCTGAGTGGGATCAGTTCCCAATGCCAATTCCCCCAATGCCAGTTCCCCATTCCCAATGCCAGCAGCTCCCCTGTGCAAACACACTGCAGTCTGACATCTCGTGATCTAAGACATACGGCAATGGATGGGTCACATTATTTTCATGTGATTGACACCGTTTCCAATCTATCTATTACCAAATGCTGGAATAGGCGGCTAGAATGACAGAACTTTAATGCCCGTCATATCCACTGAAAAGGTAAATTGTGTGTTTAATAACAAGGTTTTACATACTTTGGGAATGATTCAGGATTTTCCTTGGTCGCAGGCATGTTAATGCCTGTGTGTGTGTGTGGGGGGGGGGGGGGGAGATGACATCATGGTTTTGGAGAGGCCGTTCAGTTGGGTGTTCGATAGGCTGCGAAGATACACAACTTAGCAAACAGGTCCGAATCAGGCCCTTTATGCCTTAAATGAAGTACGACAATGACCTGCATTAAGGAAAGACAACTGTGAACGAGACTCTTTGTGACATCATTATCAGTGACATATAGCTACCAATGGCTGTGCCGATACGTAGCTCCACCCTCTTCCTCCGATCACATGGTCGAACAGCCTGTATATCGACTGTGACGGAAGTTAGACGCAAGTGTTAGATCGGCGTGGATGGGATCGACAGTTACCATGTCGACATGAGTTTTTCACATATTTTGGGCGCCTATGCCGACTTCGGTCAACATAGTCACCAAATAGGTGCCCAGTGTCCCCTCGCCCCGGGGACCGTGGATTAGTCAGCCAGCCAGCTCAATCACCTGTAGGTGCGCCGCTTTCCCTCTCGCTGACAGTATCGGGTGATCCTTCTTACCCGGAGGTGTGTAGAGAGCGGCTGCAGGACATCCCCCCCCTCCCCCCGCTGTGCCAGTGCCGGGGAAGTGACAAACCGCTGGCGGGGGATGGCTTGCCGTCCCAATCCGCAACATGAGGATGAAATTTGCCATCCTCATCGGGCTCAGGTCTGGTCTGGAACACCGTGACAACCGGGACATCGTGAAGACCATGCTCAACCTGGTAAGGAGATCACCCGGCGGGACAGGTTGCCCATATCCTCCCACCCCCCTGCACCCTGAACTTCCTACGCACATCCCTGCTGCTTGAAGTGTAGGGCCATCTCAACATCAATTAGGTCCCAGTGAATTATTTTGCCCAGTGGCCCTCACTGATGTTGAGACGGCCCTGAGTACTGCCCTTATGCCTCATACACACAGGGTGACAAAGCCTCCGTGCTGAGCGATATAGAGTAGTACGGATCGCTCAGCTCTGGTGAGGAATATGAACATGATCTAGCCTGGCGATAGCGTTGTGTGGGACCGAGCATCTCCATCGCTGTGGGCCATACACACTGAGCGATCTAGACAGATTGCTTAGAAATGACTCTTATATCTCCCCATGTGTATGACCCGTAAGAATCCCTGGGCATTCTTAAGGCCCCATACACAGATTTGGTCTGATTTGACCCAATGCCAAAGGATCGGGCCGATAAATTGGATCAAATCTCTTGCATTTTATAAATGTGCAGCCCATACTCAGCGGGGGGACACAGAGCAGCCGGGGGACTTATAAAGATGGCGGCCAGGGAATGCACAGAGGCGGCGGCTGGGGGATGCTGTGAGCTGCCAAGGGGACCAGACAGCGAGCAGCGGAAGCCGGGCAGCAGACACAAAACCCATACAAATGAATGGGAAGCCACTGATTGCAATTGCTGATTGGCTGAGAGAGCTCCCAGCCAATCAACAGTTCACTTGAGATCAGTGGCTTCCCATTCAGTTGTATGTTTTTTTTTTTAAGCAGCGGCTCCTGGCTCCCCCGCCACCTATCTCGCCGCGTCACCCCCCCCTCGCCGTGTCACCCCCTAGCTCTCGCCACGTCGTACCCCCTACCCGTTCCCTCCACCTGCAGCTCCCCAGGAATCTACATACTGTATGATAAAAATACATCAAGTGCCTAATTGCATGTGACCTGTCCCGGAGAGCTAACGGGGAAATTAGGTCCGATTTGTCCTTCGGCCTAACGTATGGGGCCTTTAATGTTGTGATGAGTGATAAGATAAGAAACTATTACAAGCTATTGTAGCACTAGAAGTCCCAGCAGGCTATGGCAGTCACTGAGTGCTTTCTTATGCTAGACTGGAGTAAGCCAAAAAAAAAGAAAATAAATCAGGGTTGCTAACCCTCCCGGAATGGCCGGGAGGATCCCGAAAATCGGGTCCCCCTCCCGGACCCCCAGAAAGGTGGGCAACCTTCCCGGATTCTGGCGGTCCCCTTGCCCCCCTCATTTACCTGGGAGCAGAAGCTTGAAATTGCTGCGATTCACGCCGTTTCTGCTGAAGGGGTGGGGCTAAATATGCAAATTGTGTGTATTTAGCTCCACCCCCTCATCGGAGACCTCATATTGCGGGATTTGCATCACTGGGGGCAGGGACTGATGATGTCTCCATCAGGCCCCGCCCCCAGAAGTGATGCTGACAGTCTCCTCTCCGGGCTTCTCCCGGAGAGGAGACTGTAAAAGTCGGCAACCCTGAAATAAATAAATACACGAAAATTAGTAAAAACTTAGTCTTATGGCCCATCCGACGGACGGGTGAAAGTTTATGCTTATGGAATTCTTGATCCCGATTTTAGTGTCGCTAATGCTCTGCCAAAAAAAAGCATGAAATCAGGCGCGACGTCGACAACGCAAAGATGACTGATTAGTGAAATCTAATTTTTATTAAACTGCAGCACAGATCCTGTGAACATTTAATGGAATGATATTAAAAAAAAAAAAAAAAACTTTAAAAAATTGCTTAAATAAAAAAATACTTCTGACAATTAAAAAAAAACTATCCAAACCCAAAAACAATAACAATTTTCTCACAGCTTGGTCATGAAGATTCTTTTTTAATACACATTCTCATATTGGTAAACTACCATTAACGACTTCGTAATACCACTTTTACATCAAGGCAAAAATCCGGGGTGGACGCGGGTCAGCATCTGTGTAAAAGCGGTAGCTGATAAAAAAGTGGGTGGCAGTGTCCAGCGGTCAGTATGGAGGTTGGGTGGGGGGTGCACACAGCCTCTGCTGCTGTCTGCTGTACTGGCAGACAGCAGCTGAGGCAGGGAGGAGGCGAATTTAACGGATGCCTGTGTGTTAATGGGGGCTAGGCGGGGTGCACGGAGGCTGGGGGCAGCCCAGCAGCTTACCTTGGTGCTGGGCTTGCCCCCAGCATGGCGGTCCTGGTGCTTGGAGATGATTTCATCTCCAAGCACCACCCCCATTTACACTACGGGTCGGCACTGCAGTGTAAACGGAGCAAATCCCGGATCAGACCTGGCTTGGAACTATGTTCTAAATACCGCGTCAGATCTGGGATTTTGGTGTAAAAGAGGTATAACTAACTGCTGCTGCAGCAGCCAGAGCCGGTCTCCAAATATCCACCTTCCCTTCCCAAACACAGCAGGGCAGGAGCTGCTGCAGCAGCCAGAGCAGGTCTCCAACTATCCACCTTCCCTTCCCAACCACAGCAGGGCAGAAGCTGCTGCAGCAGCCACAGCAAGCCTCCAACTATCCACCTTCCCTTCCCATCCACAGCGGGGCAGAAGCTGCTGCAGCAGCCAGACAAGTCTCCAACTATCCACCTACCCTTCCCAAACACAGCAGGGCAGGAGCTGCTGCAGCAGCCAGAGCAGGTCTCCAATTATCCACATCCCCTTCCCAACCACAGCAGGGCAGAAGCTGCTGCAGCAGCCACAGCAAGCCTCCAACTATCCACCTTCCCTTCCCATCCACAGCGGGGCAGAAGCTGCTGCAGCAGCCAGAGCAAGTCTTCAACTATCCATCTTCCCTTCCCAACCACAGCAGGACAGAAACTGCTGCAGCAGCCAGACCGAGTCTCCAACTATCCACCTTCCCTTCCCAACCACAGCAGGGCAGGAGTTCTTTCAGCAGCCAGAGCAATTCTCCAACTATCCACCTACCATTCCCAACCACAGCTGGGCAGGAGCTGCTGCAGCAGGCACAGCAAGTCTCCAACTATACACCTACCCTTCCCACCCAGAGCAGGGCAGAATCTGCTGAAGCAACCAATCCAATCCAAGTCCCCAACTATCTACCTTCCCTTCCCAATCACAGTAGGGCAGAAACTGCTGCAGCAGCCAGACCAAGTCTCCAACCATACACCTTCCCAACCACAGCAGGGCAGAAGCTGCTGCAGCAGCCAGAGCAGGTCTCCAACTATCCACCAACCCTTCCCAACCACAGCAGGACAGAAGCTGCTGCAGCAGCCAGATCAAGTGTCCAACTATACACCTTCCCTTACCAACCACAGCAGGGCAGGAGCTGCTGCAGCATCCAGAGCAAGTCTCCGACTATCCACCAACCCTTCCCAACCACAGCAGGACAGAAGCTGCTGCAGCAGCCAGAGCAAGTCTCCGACTATCTACCCAGGGGTGTAGCGAGGTCGGAGCCAGCAGAACACAAGCTCCAGATGCTGGAAGATCAGAGGGTGCCAGAGCCGTGCCTGCACCGCCAGCTCGCCTGCTCACCTGCCCACTTCTCCGCCCGCTCCTGGCAACCCACTCCCCCGCCCGCTTACGGCTCACCGCTGTGCCGGGTTACCTGGGCCTGGCCATGTTAGAGTTCACAAAAAACTGCAAGCTGGCGGCAGGGAGAGGTGCGGTGAGGAGGTGCAGCTCTACTATGGATGATGTGTGCTGCTGGTCCCCTCCTCTCCCCTCCACTAATTGGCAGCGGCATCTCTGGTTCCAGCCGGGTCTCCTCCCGGCTCCCGTGCTGCCTCGGCCGCTGGATCACCGGCTCTTCTGCTTCCAGCTGCCTCCCTCATGGCTCGCTGGCTGTATCCCCCGAGCACAGGGTAAGGATCAGACACGAGGGGGTGGGGGTGGAGCAACACAGGGGGAGGCACGGAGAAAGGAGCAGGTAAGGGGGTGACAATGGGGTAAGGAGCAGGCACAGGGTGTAAGGAGCAGGCACAGTGGGCATAGGGTAGGCATCAGGCACAGGGGGCACAGGGTAAGGAGCAAGCACATGGGGCACAGGGTAGACATCAGACACAGGTGGCACAGGGTAAGGAGCAGGCACAGGTGACACAGAGTAGGTATCAGGCACAGGGCGCACGGGGTAAGGAGCAGGCACAGGAGACACAGGGTAAGGAGCAGGCACAGGGGCCACAGTGTAGGCATCAGGCACAGGGGCACAGGGTAAGGAGCAGGCACAGGGGGGGGGAATATGCCCTAGCTCCGGGCACCGCTGCACCTAGCTCAGGGCCGGTGCGTGGCACCGGAGCGCCCCAGGCGAGTCGGGGGGTGCCCCGGTGCCCGGGGCTGGTACCTGTATTATAAAACTGGCGGCGTTGGCGTCCCTGCAGTGCTGGAGCGGGCAGGGGTGTCCATGCCACGGGGGTACCTGCGGCGCTGTCACTGTGTATAAAGCTGCTGGCGGTGGCGGGGTCCCTGCAGTGAATAGAGAATAACTAGCGCTATGCAGCGGCGCGAGAAGCGCTTCTGGGTTTGAAAACACTTTCCGCACGCTGATTGGCTGAATCTCACCCAATCAGCGTGCGGCAAGTGTTTTCAAACCCAGAAGCGCTTCCCGCGCCGCCGCATAGCGCTAGTTATTCTCTATTCACTGCTGGGACCCCGTCGCCGCCGCCGCCGACAGCAGCTTTATACACAGTGACAGCGCCGTAGGTACCCCCGCGGCACGGACACCCCTGCGCGCTCCAGCACTGCAGGGACGCCGACTCCACCAGCTATATGCACATGCTGGAGGTGAGGGGCGAACTGCCGCCCTCCAGGTGCCGGCGCCCTAGGCAAATGCCTAAAGCTGCCTAGTGGTGGCGCCGGCCCTGACCTAGCTACATCACTGTATCCAGCTACCCTTCCCAACCACAGCAAAACAAGCTGCAGCAGCAGCCAGAGCAAATCTCCAACTATCCAACTTCCCTTCCCAACCACATGAGAGCAGAAGCTGCTGCAGCAGCCACAGAAGATCCCAAAAACCCTCAATGAACTGAAAACAATCAAGAGAAAAATGAGTCACTTATTAATTTCAGTTTATCAAAAGTTTTGTAAAGTGAAAATGTTTTTCATTTAATGGACCCTTATGAGTCCGCTTAAGGGAGTTTTTTTTTTGTGTTGTATTCAGAAAGTCATAAGCTTTCCAACGACATATCACAATGCATGAAAACAACAGAAATAGCATGGATTATTATGACAGTACCCTCAAGAGAGTTATCGTGGAACATATACACACACACACACACATATAAATACACAAACACACACACACACATATATATACATAAATACACACACACACATATATATATATATACATACATACACACACACACACACACACAAGCATTGTTCCATTATACTTATGTAGATTAGAGGACCACAACTGGAACATATGGGGTAGATGTATGAAGCCTTGGAGGGGAAGTTGGCCAATTCGTTTGTAACTGTCATTTATTTAGCACAGTCTTTATATATAACTAGGTGATTCATCGCGCCCTACGGGCGCTCTTCACACCGTCGTAAGGGGCTGCGCCCCCTTAATTTGTGAACGTTTGTATATGAGAAATATGGTTAGAATCGTATGAAAGATGCCCTGTATTGCAACTTAGGTGTCCGCGAATCGCGGGAGGGGGGGTCGCGGAGGGTGCCGCGAATTGCAGGAGGGGGGGTCGCGGGGGGTGCCGCGAATTGCAGGAGGGGGGGTTGTGGGGGGGTGGATGCTGCGAATCGCGGGAGGGGAGGGATTGCAGAGAATCGCGGGAGGGGGGTCGCGGGGTGGGTTGCCGCAAATCGCGGGAGGGGGGTTACGGGGGCGGGGGTTGCGGCGAATCATGGTAGGGGGGGTCGCGGGGGGTGTGCCGTGAATCACGGGAGGGGAGGTCACGGGGTGGGGTGCCGAGAATCGCGCGGGGGGGTGTGTGTGCCGTGAATCGCGGGAGTGGGGGTTGCGGGGGGGGGGTGGGGGGGGGGGTGTGACGCGAATCGCCACAAGAAAAAATCAACACAGAAAGGTCAACACATGTAAATGTTGACATAAGTGTGGCACTTCATTGGTGTCCATGTCGACACATGAGAATGAATATGAAAACATTCAAAAAATGAAAAAAAAAAACTTCAAAAACTCATGTCAACCTTTTTTCATTGTCGACCATAGCCATGTCAGTGTTTTCCATGTGCAATTTAATTCTGGAGCTGCCGCGAATCGTGGGGGGGGTGCCGCGAATTGCGGGAGGGGGGGTCGCGGGGGTGGGTGCCGCGAATCGCGGGAGGGGGGGTTACGGGGCGGGGGTTGCGGCGAATCATGGGAGGGGGGGTCGCGGGGGTATGCCATGAATCACGGGAGGGGGGGTCACGGGGTGGGGTGCCGAGAATCGCACTGGTGTCCATGTCGACACATGAGAATGAATATGAAAACATTCAAAAAATGAAAAAAAAAACTTCAAAAACTCATGTCAACCTTTTTCATTGTCGACCATAGCCATGTCAGTGTTTTCCATGTGCAATTTAATTCTGGAGCTGCCGCGAATCACGGGGGGTGCCGCGAATTGCGGGAGGGGGGGGTCACGGGGTTGGTTGCCGCGAATCGCGGGAGGGCGGGGTTCACAGGGGTTCCGGTGGGGGGTTGCCGCGAATTGCGGGAGGTGAAGGGTCACGGGGGGTGCCGCGAATCGCGGGAGGGGGGGTTGCGGGGGGGTGTGACGCAAATCGCCACAAGAAAAAATCAACACAGAAAGGTCAACACATGTAAATGTTGACATAAGTGTGCCACTTCATTGGTGTCCATGTTGACACATGACAATGAATATGAAAACATTCAAAAAATGAAAAAATCTTCAAAAAGTCATGTCAACCTTTTTCATTGTCGACCATAGCCGTGCCAGTGTTTTGCATGTGCCATTTAATCCTGGGGCTGCCGTGAATCGAGGGGGGTGCCGCGATTTGCGGTGAGGGGGGGGGGGGCGGGGGGTGGGTGCCGCGAATCGCGGGAGAGCGGGGTTCATGGGGTTTCTGGTGGGGGGTTGCCGCGAATTGCGGGAGGGGGGGGTCGCGGGGGGGTGCCACGAATCGCCGGAGGGGGGGTTGCGGGGGGTGTGACGCGAATCGCCACAAGAAAAAAATCAACACAGAAAGGTCAACACATGTAAATGTTGACATAAGTGTGCCACTTCATTGGTGTCCATGTCGACACATGACAATGAATATGAAAAAATTAAAAAAATTAAAAATAAATCTTCAAAAACTCATGTCAACCTTTTTCATTGTCGACCATAGCCATGTCAGTGTTTTGCATGTGCCATTTAATCCTGGGGCTGCTGCGAATTGCGGGGGGGGGGGGTGCCGCGAATCGCGGGAGGGGGGTCGCAGGGGGGGTGCCGCCAATCATGCAAGGGGGGGTCACGGGGGGGTTCTTTTTGCCGCGAATCGCGGGAGGGAGGTCGCGCGGGGGGGGGTGTTTTTTCCGCAAATCGGGGGGGGGGCATGGGGGAGGGTTTGCCGCGATTCGCGGGGGAGCGGGTGTTTTTGCCGCGAATCGCGGGAGGGGGGGGGGCGCGCGGGAGGGGAGGTTTTGCCGCAAATCGCGGGAGGGGGGCGCTCACCTGGTGGCTGTGGAGTAGCAGTGCTGGGCAACATGGGAAGGCAGTGGGTGTCTGGCACTGTCTGTGGGCTCACTGGGCTGGTTCTCTGTCACATACCTCCCAACATGACCCTCTCCAGGAGGGACACAATGCTCTGTTTCTAGACTTCCCCTTAATGTATGATTGCCATCACCTGTTTTAAACAGGTTAATTTCTCAGAAAGGTGTTCAGCACAGATGAAGGCAATCACACATTAAGAGGAAAGTCCAGGAACAGAGCGTTATAGACACAGACACCCACTTTGAGTGACAGATGTAGCCAAATATATAGGAGATAACAGTTAGAAGCTGATTGGTTGCTTTGAGCAACTTCACTAGGTTGTCATTCTTCGAGTTCTGAAACGTCCCCTCCCTACAGTACCTTGTTTGTCCAGGAGGGGGCAGTATGTGCCCAGACAATTGGCTCAGTTTTCTCATGTCAGTCAGCTTCTCTAATTGGCTGGCACATATTGATCCTCCAGGTCAATAACTAGATTCTCTATATGTTACATTGCAGAGGTGAATGCTTTAAATGAGAGATGACAATTTTGGTTTGGAAGATTTAAATTAAAAGCTGATTGACACATGACAATGTGACTTTACCCAGTCCCCTGCTGAGTCTCAGTAGCTCTCTGTCGTCTGTCTCTTTCTCTATCGAGGACCATATTGGGAAAATTAAAATTGCCCAGAATATTGGATGGGGCCTGTTTCAGCCAATCAGGAAAGCTGACGTCTATACTTCCAATGCAAAGTGGTGGAGGAATGGACAGACGGGATACGGTCACTACTGTAGGTCAACCACTGAAGGTCAACATGCATAATGGTCAACATGACTGAAGGTCAACATGCAAGAAGGTCAACATGGGTTAGGTCCACAGGGACACTAATTCGACACAAGCGTTAGGTCAACATGGTCGACAGTCAAAAGGTCGACATGGGGCAAGGGGGCGCTGTGCACTTTTTTAGTGTCCATGTCTACTGTGTCAACATTCAGGTAAAGAAAGTGAAAAACCCCATGTCGACCTTTTGACTATTGACCTTCTCCATGTCGACCTAATGCTTGTGTATAACTAATGACCCTGTCAACCTAACCCATGTCGACCGTCATGCATGTTGACCTTCAGTCATGTCGACATTCATGCATGTCGACCTTCAGTGGTCAACCTAATGCTTGTAGACCTAATGTCTGGCTATCCAATGATCCATGCCCGGACAGATATGGCGTAGATTTAATAGAGCTTTTACAAAGGGAGGTGGTGTTGCAGGGGGTGTTAGGGTTGGGCTTTGGGGGGGGGGGGGGTGGACTTAGGGATAGAGGGACAGTTCATCATTTCTAGATATCTTCTGGGTAGACAAGATGACTCTTGACATTATTTATTTATTATTTATTTACAGTGTCTTGTATAACGCAGCAGATTCCGTTACACTTTACAATTGGAAATAACAGCGATAAATCAAACTGGGTAAAAACAAAATGACATAGAGGTAGGAGGGCCCTGCTCGCAAGCTTCCTGTCACAGCCAGAGTGCCGCTGCCCCGGTTCCCATAGTCGTGGAGCACCTGCGAGTGACTGTGGTGTGTGACCGTGGTGCAGCGACGGGGGAGCGGAGTACCGCTCTGCCTTCCCACCGGGTGCAGCCTGCCAGCCTTCCCACTGGTTACAGCCTGCCAGCCTGCCAGCCTTCCCACCGGGTACAGCCTGCCAGCCTTCCCACCGGGTACAGCCTGCCAGCCTCCCACCAGGTACAGCCTGCCAGCCTTCCCACCGGGTACAGCCTGCCAACCTCCCCGCAGGGTACAGCCTGCCAATATACAATATACTGTACCCAGCTTTACAGTCTATAGAATCACTGTCGCCATGACAAACCACACCCGGCAGGCTTGGGGGACAGAATATCATGGAGTTATTGATGATGAGGCAGATTGGAGAGAAGTGGAACAAGGGGAAATGGAACCTCTGAGTTTTAGCTTAATGTAGCATTGGTGGCAAGAAGATGCCCATCATAGTACCAAGCGATAACCAGCTTCAGACACAACTAGTGTCAGCATAATGTGCCCAGAACCTCACTCTACACCTAAATGCCGATGGAAAGGTTGGATGTGCCCAGGAAAAATCAGAGTCCATCCTCCAACCACGTTACTATCACCTCCTACATTATTGTTATTATAATTTAGTTATTTTGCACTCTTTCGCCAATAGAACTCAAGGGGTTAACAGACAGAATGAGCATAATACAAGACAGAAACCATGAAATACAGAAAAGCTTTTTCTAGAATACAGAGGACAATATGGAGGTACTAAGGGTGCCGGACGACTCACCGACAGTCGGGATTCCGACATCGGGCTAATGACTGTCGGAATACCGATTGTCGGTGTGTTATACCACACCCGATACTAAAGAGACAATGAAGGAAATGCTGAATAAACAGGAAAGTCTTGAATCTGTTTTTGAAGGATCCTAGAGTGTGAGCCTCTTGTCTTGTACAGGGAAACGAGTTCCAGAGAGTCAGAGATAAAAGCTTTTACGCCAGATATCCCGAGATTCTAGTTGTTGCTAAAAGTCCTTCATTTGCAGATCACAGTAATGGCCCCCTACGCACATAGCGGTATTTAGCCTTTTGTAAGCGATCTGACCAGAAAGGGGTTAAATTCACTATTACTTCTAAAAATAAAGAGGTGATATTGCCCATAGCAACCAATGAGATTCTACCTATCAGTTGCATCCTAGAATATGATAGGCAGACTCTGGTTGCTATGGGCAACATCATCTGTTTTCACTTTTAGAAGCTATAAATGTACCCCTAAGTGTACCTTTCCCATCCTTTTGATCATGATTTAAATCAGGGGGAGCCAACTCCAGTCCTCATGAGCTACCAAACGTTCACGTTTCCCAACTCACCTCGCAGGTGCACAGGTGCACTCATTACTGACTGACATTTCCCAGCTCACCCGGCAGGTGCACAGGTGCACTCATTACTGACTAACACATTTCCCAGCTCACCCGGCAGGTGCACAGGTGCACTCATTACTGACTTACACATTTCCCAGCTCACCTCGCAGGTGCACAGGTGCACTCATTACTGACTGACACATTTCCCAGGTCACCTCGCAGCTGCACAGGTGTACTCATTACTGACTGACACATTTCCCAGCTCACCCGGCAGGTGCACAGGTGCACTCATTACTGACTAACACATTTCGCAGCTCAACTGGCAGGTGCACAGGTGCACTCATTACTGACTGACACATTTCCCAGCTCACCTCGCAGGTGCACAGGTGCACTCATTACTGACTGACAAATTTCCCAGGTCACCTCGCAGGTGCCCAGGTGCACTCATAACTGACTGACACTTTTCCAAGCTCACCTCGCAGGTGCCCAGGTGCACTCATTGCTGGCTGACACATTTCCCAGGTCACGTCGCAGGTGCCCAGATGCACTCATTGCTGACTGACACATTTCCCAGGTCACCTCGCAGGTGCACAGGTGCACTCATTACTTACTGACACATTTCCCAGCTCATCTCGCAGGTGCACAGGTGCACTCATTACTGACTGACACATTTCCCAGCTCACCCAGCAGGGGCACAGGTGCACTCATTACTGACTGACACATTTCCCAGGTCACCTCGCAGGTGCACAGGTGCACTCATTACTGACTGACACATTTCCCAGGTCAACTCGCAGGTGCACAGGTGCACTCATTACTGACTGACACATTTCCCAGGTCACCTCGCAGGTGCACAGGTGCACTCATTACTGACTAACACATTTTAAAAGATCCATAGGTTCACATGCGAACGCAATGTTTGTGCAGTGCATGCGCATTTTGCTGGGTGCGTGTGGCCACGTAGGGAACAAAGGGATTCGGTCGTATTGTCGACCCGACTTAGGTAGACACCATTGGGTCGACAGGCAACAAGGTTGACAGAGTTCTAGGTCGACAGGTGTCTAGGTCGACATGGTTTTAGGTCGACAAATGCGTTAGGTCGACATGGGTTAGGTTGACAGATTGTGAGGTTGACGTGGGTTTTTTCACTGTTTTTTGAGCCGACATGTGCCGACGGGCGGTATTTCATGCTCTATCATCCACTAGGGCATGGAGGGAGAATAATATAGTGTGCCGAGCGCAGCAGGGCACCGTGCCCGAAGCATGGCGAGCGACGCGAGGGATGCGAGGGGCTGCGGTTCACTTCCAACTGTGTCCATGTCGACTGTGTTGACATTCGAGTAAAAAAACAGTGAAAAAACCCATATGGACCTCGCAACCTGTTGACCTAACCCATGTCAAACTAACGCATTTGTCGACCTAAACCCATGTCGACCTTGTCCCATGTCGACCTAGACACATGTCGACCTTCACCCATGTCGACTTAGAACCCTGTCAACTTAGTTGCCTGTCGACCCAACGGTGTCGACCTAATGACTATCGACCTGTCAGGTCAACAATATGATCCACACCCAGAACAAATTGTTCAGTGGGTGCACGTACGCAACCTTGTGGCCAGTGAGCAGGGGGGGGGGTGACGGGCAGGGATACCGGGGCAGGGGTACACGCCCATGGGAACGCTCAACGTGAAAAAGCTGGACGTTCCCATGGTAATTGCTTAGTGACATGGGCGCCGGGGGCGGCAGCTGACATCACTGGATGGCAGCTGGCCACCCACTTACATCAGAATGTGCACATCTAGGGTTGCTCTGAGCGACCATGGAATGATGTGGGTGTTCCCCCGCAGGCTGCGAATAGATGTTTATGTAAGACATCCATCTGCAGCCAGTGCGTGCGAACACGCGCTGCGAATGGGTGGCGGCCAAGCCACCAATGGCAAGGCAGGGTTTGGTGGATTCACAAGGCTGCGAATTCATGGGCAGAGATTTGATGCATGTGCAAAGCAAAGTGTCCCACGGAAACGCACGCGCAATTGGCACAATCATCACAGATTCTGCGCATTAACTCAGCTGCGTCCGACTCACAATCAGCCCGAATGTTTCCAAATATTATTATGAAGATTTATTTGAAACTCACATAAAGGACAAAACGAGTAGCGTTGCGTTGATGACATTTAACATGAATTGGAATATGCAGGAGATCAGTCTGAGTCTCACAAGTTCCAGTTCTGCAGTCATTGGATTCATTATTTATCTGATGGATCTGCACAAAACAGTCTGGTAAAGTGAAATGAGAAACACATATATAAAAAATACATTTTAAACATAAACATCAGAAAATTGGCATGTGCCTATAGTCACCCGCTTTGCTATGAAGCCCCTCAAAAGTTCTGGTGCAGCCAATTACCTTCAGAAATTACATACCGTATATTCTCGAGTCTAAGCCGACCCGGGTATAAATCGAGGCACCTAATTTTACCCCCCAAAAAAACTGGGAAAACTTATTAACTCGAGTATAAGCCTAGGGTGGGAAATGCAGCAGCTACGTAAGTGGGACCAGGGGTATATACTCCTCACACTGTAATGCTGTATACCCCCCCACACACAGTATGCACTACCCCCATTATATACCCTCCATACACACAGTGTACACCACCCCCATTATATACTCCACACACTGTGATACCCCCATAAGTGAGATCAGTGGCGTGGCCAGGGCTCCGCAGCCCTAGCGGTGGTGGTGGGGAGCCGGCGCTAACGGGGCGCGGGGTCACCGTCACTATCATGCCACTGCCATGGAGATGGACACAGTAGTCCTCTGTCCTGCGTGAGGCGAGCTTCAATGGGTGGGTCACTGAGCGTCTTCTCACAGACAGCACAGCAGCTCCCCTGTCCATGCTGCCTGCTGTCCTTCCATTGTGGCCGCCACTCCCCCTTGTGCACTGCAGTGCATGCTGTAGAGAGCGGTGGCATCGGCATGCACCAGCACACGGGTAAAAAAACTAAGCCAAGCAAGCAGTGGTGGTCTGGTCCCCAGCATTTACACGGGGATGCCCATAAAACGCTGGGGGTTCCGTTGCCCCCTGTCTGCCCCCCTCCCTTTCCTACCCATGCGCACTCCTTGGCGAGTGTGGTACTCGCCGAAGGCATTCGCAGGAGGGGGGGCTGCACATGCACATGATTGCGCGTGCGCAGTCCCCAAAACATCGGAACGGTGCCGAATTTGCCCAGTTGCGATTGAAGCTGAATCGCCCCCATGGCTCACCGAAAAACGCTAGGTGAAACAGTCCATCATTTTCAGATGAACTAAGTATTGGAGAGTGACAAAGTGGAGAAATGTAAAACTACATATCAGCTCCCAACTGCCACTTTTCAAACACCGCCTGTAACGTGTCAGTTAGGAGCTGATTGGCTGGCACTTTATCTCTCTCCATGCATCGCTTAGTAAATCTCCCCCTCACTGGTTATATCCCTGTCAGATGTACGAATCTCGTCCCCACAGACCCAGAGAAGTGCAGTTTGCACGTGTTGTAATCCACAGGACTGGGAACATCAGTGAACAGACCCGATAACTATACTGTACAACCTGCAGATGTGTGTAGTGCACTGCTGGAAACTGGCCAGGAGAGGGCGCCGTTGGACAATTTTCCTGTTATTTCATTTGCAGCACATCAGATGGAGTTTATGTTCCACGATTACAAGAATTTCTGTGGCCTGACTTTACAATTCCGCTGAATTTCATTAAATCAGGCATTGGAAGCGAATATTTACTATCATATAACCGCGGCAAACATGCTTTATAAAGTAAATTTTATTAACCAAGAATGTTATAGATGATTAGAAAAAAAATATTATTTTGGTATTAATATTATTATTATTATTATTATTATTATTATTATTATTATTATTATTATTATTATTATTATTATTTTATGTATATAATGTCTGAATGTCTATATTTACCTATTGCATATCTATCTAATCTATCTATCTATCTATCTATCTATCTATCTATCTATCATCTCTCTTTTACCCTATGTAACGTTTAACGAAACAGTAACAAGTAGTAACTAACTGCAATTATCTATCTCTGTATATATATATATATATATATATATATATATATATATATATATATATATACACACACATATATAGATGGATAGATAGATAGATAGATAGATAGATAGATAGATAGATAGATAGATAGATAGATAGATGATAGATATACACACACACACATATAGATGGATAGATAGATGATACAGATATATATATATATATATATATATTTGCACATACACGAACACATAGATACACAATACAGATACGTAATGTGATCCTAGAAGGTAGGTAGATATATGTGTATATATATATATATATGCAATGTTTATGTATATATAACACAAATACATAAATGTATATGTGTGTATATATATATATATATATATATATATATATATATATATATATATATATGCCTAACTTTGAGGTTCGCATTGAAGTTTCTGCTCTGTTTACCTGCAGTATGTATTTACAAACCTGTCCATTATATCTCGCTATCTCCCAGCGATCCATCTCTCCTGCAGTCATATCTGTGTCAGTGCTTTGGATAAGTACATACAGTATACAGGGTGGTACTTAGTACCTCAGCTTGTCTTCTTTTTGGGGGTAAATAAATAACCATCTGATTATTATGATGACATTAATTGCATCCACCA
This sequence comes from Crinia signifera, assembly GCF_055691185.1. NCBI lineage: Eukaryota > Metazoa > Chordata > Amphibia > Anura > Myobatrachidae > Crinia > Crinia signifera. The sequence goes on along the minus strand of NC_139219.1, from coordinate 319,499,877 downwards.
CTCTCCGCTCTCAGCCATACATATTACTGAGACTCCGGGTTCCCCTGCTGTGCCGCAGTGTATAACGCAAGTCCGTCCCCAGCATCAACACAGTCACACAAACAGGAGATATGTGTGTGTGTGTGTGTGTGTGTGTGTGTGTATATATATATATATATATATATATATATATATATTCTGATAGTGTAGATGTGTCACATCTCTAGGTGTCCCTCCTGTACAGGGGGTGACACTGTGTCTGTGTGCCAGTCCCAGGCAGGCGGCTGCTCCCCCCTGTATCACATGTACAGTATACTAGCAGATATCACCTCTGCTGTCCCATCTCCCGGTAAGACATCGCCTGGCAGTTACCGGCGCCCACTGCTCTGTTCTCTCTACAATCTTCCTTTATCGCCTCATAGTAACTTATCACTAGTACAGACTGCCAGAAGTCTCCCTGTCTGCCGGGTGCTCACCGCCTGGGTCACATATAAGATTATATAATACTGTGGGATTCATAAAATGTCTCATATGCTTCAATCGTTCAAAATCGTTGTGATTTAAATTGTTACAAATGTTTCCTTTTGCTACAAATAGTCTCAAGTTTTACATATTTTATACACACAATTGTTAAGTGTATAAGTTTGTGTCTGTATGTATATATATATATATATATATATATATATATATATATATATATATATATATATAGTTAC